>NC_090319.1:344064907-344367937 GCF_040869045.1 Eurosta solidaginis | reverse complement strand
GATGAGCAGGATAAAAATTGAAAACAATTGGTTATATGAAAAGCGAAGATTAAAATTGAAAGAGTTGAGTTGTTGAAATAAATATCTTATAAAACCTATGAAAAGCATCGAACCCTGACAGTTGACCCTAAAAATTAAACCTCGAATCATGTTAAAGAGATGAGCAGGATAAAAATTGAGAACAATTGGTTATATGAAAAGCGAAGATTAAAATTGAAAGAGTTGAGTTGTTGAAATAAATATCTTATAAAACCTATGAACCTCGAATCATGTTAAAGAGATGAGCAGGATAAAAATTGAAAACAATTGGTTATATGAAAAGCGAAGATTAAAATTGAAAGAGTTGAGTTGTTGAAATAAATATCTTATAAAACCTATGAAAAGCATCGAACCCTGACAGTTGACCCTAAAAATTAAACCTCGAATCATGTTAAAGAGATGAGCAGGATAAAAATTGAGAACAATTGGTTATATGAAAAGCGAAGATTAAAATTGAAAGAGTTGAGTTGTTGAAATAAATATCTTATAAAACCTATGAACCTCGAATCATGTTAAAGAGATGAGCAGGATAAAAATTGAAAACAATTGGTTATATGAAAAGCGAAGATTAAAATTGAAAGAGTTGAGTTGTTGAAATAAATATCTTATAAAACCTATGAAAAGCATCGAACCCTGACAGTTGACCCTAAAAATTAAACCTCGAATCATGTTAAAGAGATGAGCAGAATAAAAATTGAGAACAATTGGTTATATGAAAAGCGAAGATTAAAATTGAAAGAGTTGAGTTGTTGAAATAAATATCTTATAAAACCTATGAACCTCGAATCATGTTAAAGAGATGAGCAGGATAAAAATTGAAAACAATTGGTTATATGAAAAGCGAAGATTAAAATTGAAAGAGTTGAGCTGTTGAAATAAATATCTTATAAAACCTATGAAAAGCATCGAACCCTGACAGTTGACCCTAAAAATTAAACCTCGAATCATGTTAAAGAGATGAGCAGGATAAAAATTGAGAACAATTGGTTATATGAAAAGCGAAGATTAAAATTGAAAGAGTTGAGTTGTTGAAATAAATATCTTATAAAACCTATGAACCTCGAATCATGTTAAAGAGATGAGCAGGATAAAAATTGAAAATAATTGGTTATATGAAAAGCGAAGATTAAAATTGAAAGAGTTGAGTTGTTGAAATAAATATCTTATAAAACCTATGAAAAGCATCGAACCCTGACAGTTGACCCTAAAAATTAAACCTCGAATCATGTTAAAAAGATGAGCAGGATAAAAATTGAAAACAATTGGTTATATGAAAAGCGAAGATTAAAATCGAAAGAGTTGAGTTGTTGAAATTAATATCTTATAAAACCTATGAAAAGCATCGAACCCTGACAGTTGACCCTAAAAATTAAACCTCAAATCATGTTAGAAAGATGAGCAGGATAAAAATTGAAAACAATTGGTTATATGAAAAGCGTAGATTAAAATTGAAAGAGTTGAGTTGTTGAAATAAATATCTTATAAAACCTATGAAAAGCATCGAACCCTGACAGTTGACCCTAAAAATTAAACCTCGAATCATGTTAAAAAGATGAGCAGGATAAAAATTGAAAACAATTGGTTATATGAAAAGCGTAGATTAAAATTGAAAGAGTTGAGTTGTTGAAATAAATATCTTATAAAACCTATGAAAAGCATCGAACCCTGACAGTTGACCCTAAAAATTAAACCTCGAATCATGTTAAAAAGATGAGCAGGATAAAAATTGAAAACAATTGGTTATATGAAAAGCGAAGATTAAAATTGAAAGAGTTGAGTTGTTGAAATAAATATCTTATAAAACCTATGAAAAGCATCGAACCCTGACAGTTGACCCTAAAAATTAAACCTCGAATCATGTTAAAAAGATGAGCAGGATAAAAATTGAAAACAATTGGTTATATGAAAAGCGAAGATTAAAATTGAAAGAGTTGAGTTGTTGAAATAAGTATCTTATAAAACCTATGAAAAGCATCGAACCCTGACAGTTGACCCTAAAAATTAAACCTCGAATCATGTTAAAAAGATGAGCAGGATAAAAATTGAAAACAATTGGTTATATGAAAAGCGTAGATTAAAATTGAAAGAGTTGAGTTGTTGAAATAAATATCTTATAAAACCTATGAAAAGCATCGAACCCTGACAGTTGACCCTAAAAATTAAACCTCGAATCATGTTAAAGAGATGAGCAGGATAAAAATTGAAAACAATTGGTTATATGAAAAGCGTAGATTAAAATTGAAAGAGTTGAGTTGTTGAAATAAATATCTTATAAAACCTATGAAAAGCATCGAACCCTGACAGTTGACCCTAAAAATTAAACCTCGAATCATGTTAAAGAGATGAGCAGGATAAAAAATGAAAACAATTGGTTATATGAAAAGCGTAGATTAAAATTGAAAGAGTTGAGTTGTTGAAATAAATATCTTATAAAACCTATGAAAAGCATCGAACCCTGACAGTTGACCCTAAAAATTAAACCTCGAATTATGTTAAAGAGATGAGCAGTATAAAAATTGAAAACTATTGGTAATATGAAAAGCGTAGATTAAAATTGAAAGAGTTGAGTTGTTGAAATAAATATCTTATAAAACCTATGACAAGCATCGAACCCTGACAGTTGACCCTAAAAATTAAACCTCGGATCATGTTAAAGAGATGAGCAGGATAAAAATTGAAAACAATTGGTTATATGAAAAGCGTAGATTAGAATTGAAAGAGTTGAGTTGTTGAAATAAATATCTTATAAAACCTATGAAAAGCATTGAACCCTGACAGTTGACCCTAAAAATTAAACCTCGAATCATGTTAAAGAGATGGGCAGGATAAAAATTGAAAACTATTGGTAATATGAAAGCGTAGATTAAAATTGAAAGAGTTGAGTTTGTGAAATAAATATCTTATAAAACCTATGAAAAGCATCGAACCCTGACAGTTGACCCTAAAAATTAAACCTCGAATCATGTTAAAGAGATGAGCAGGATAAAAATTGAAAACAATTGGTTATATGAAAAGCGAAGATTAAAATTGAAAGAGTTGAGTTGTTGAAATAAATATCTTATAAAACCTATGAAAAGCATCGAACCCTGACAGTTGACCCTAAAAATTAAACCTCGAATTATGTTAAAGAGATGAGCAGGATAAAAATTGAAAACAATTGGTTATATGAAAAGCCTATATTAGAATTGAAAGAGTTGAGTTGTTGAAATAAATGTTGGTAGGAATTTGGAAGGGGATTTGTATACTTGCGTGAATGTCCGGTACAATAAAAGAAAAGCACTTCTTAGTTCAACGATTTAATGAGGACTAAAAGATAAAATTCATGTGTACATATAGTTAACTCATCAATATATGTAATATGTCTTATTCATTCTAATTATTAGAAATATGTTCTCAATAGGAAATATTGAACTTAAAACTCCAAGTTATTATTTCAACACTCTTTCTTAAGTTAAATATTTCTTCAGTTAATTTTTAAGACCAAGCATTTGAACAAATTTTACATGTTTCTGTTTTTGCAGATTTTTTGTAAAAATATCAGAAACATTTTCATTTGTGGAGACGTACTCTAATTCTATTACTTTTTGTTCGACAACTTCTCGGATATAATGATATTTCAAATCTATGTGCTTGGTTCGCTTGTGGAACACAGGGTTCTTTGAAATTTGTATTGCGCTCATGTTGTCGCCTTTTAACTTAACAGGACCGATGTCGTGAATAAAACCAACTTCTTTAAGTAAGCGCCGCAGATATACAGCCTCTTTTGCTGCCGTACTTAAAGCGATGTATTCAGCCTCTGTGCTGCTCAATGCGACTACATCTTGCTTCTTTGCTTGCCAGGAAAAAGCGCTACCCGCCAAAAAGAACGAATAATCGGTGTATGACTTCCTATCTAAATCGTTACTCGCCCAATCCGCATCCGCATAGCCTTCTACCGGTTTACCATTTTTGCAGTAGTGTAACTTTAAATTGATGGTTTTTGATAAGTATCGTAGGACATGTTTTGCACCAGCCTCATGTTCGGTGTGGGGTTCTTGGTTTCTTTGTGCTAATAAACTTACTGCGTGCATAATGTCTGGCCGCGTTGAAATGGCCAAGTACATTAAAGATCCAATTAACGATTGATAGCTTGTTGCGTCTATTTTAGTGCACTTGTCATTTCTGCAG
Source organism: Eurosta solidaginis (assembly GCF_040869045.1). NCBI lineage: Eukaryota > Metazoa > Arthropoda > Insecta > Diptera > Tephritidae > Eurosta > Eurosta solidaginis. Next base: position 344,363,731 of record NC_090319.1, on the reverse strand, counting down.
CTTACTTGAAAACCAGGATCTAGAGGTGTGCTTACCGGACGACATGATGTCACACCATACATACTCAATAACTCGTTTATATAGTTCTTCTGACACACAGAAATCGCACCTGTCTTAGCCTGACGTTCTATTTCGAAGCCAAGAAAAAATGTCATTGCCCCGCTATCGTGTAGTTGAAATTTAGACGATAATGATTTTTTAATGCTCGCAATCTCTTTCTCGCTTGGACATGCTAAGATAAGATCGTCGACATAAACGGCGATGTAACTATAACTGCCATTGTATTGTTTGACATACAAACACGGTTCGCTTTTGCATGGGCTGAAACCCATATCTTTCAATGCTACATCAAGAGTACTATTCCAGTGTCGCCCAGACTGCTTTAAGCCGTAAATGGCTTTATTTAGCTTTAAAACTTTATTAGAATTTTTATTGTCTACAAATTCTTCTGGTTGTTTAAGGTAAATTTCTTCCGTAAGCTTACTATTGAGATATGCATTGGAAATATCGATCTGATGTAAGTGAAGCTCTTTCTCAACGGCAATAGCAAGTAGCATACGAATTGTTTCATATCGTATTACAGGCGAAAAAGTTTCCCAGTAATTTAAACCCAGCTGCTGACTGCAGCCTTTTGCTACTAGTCTCGACTTGAACTTTTGAATATTGCCATCTGAATCACGTTTTATTCGAAAAACCCACTTCGATCCAATCGCTTTTTGACCATCAGGCAGATCTACTGCTGACCAAGTGTTGTTAGCAAGAAGCGCCGAATATTCTTCTTCCATTGATTTCTTCCACTCAAAGGAGTTTTCGCTTGGCAATGCTTCTTTGACCGATCGAGGCGTGTCTACATCTTCACCATATTGTAGATAATTTAGCATCTGATACTCTTTTTTGGGACGCCCTACTTGACCAGTGTGAATAATTTTTGGCCTACCTCGACCGCGACGTGATTCGTTTCCATTTCTATGAGACTCACCAATTATTTGCATTTCATCCGAAACGATTCCATTCTCTGCAACATTGCCTACATTTGCCTCTTCTACCTCTGTTTCGTCTTCGGTGCAACTTTCAAACTCTTCATCTTCTTTCCGCTCTTCTTCAACATGTTTACGATCGTCGATTTTTACAAAAATTGTAGCAATGTCATTTTCATCTCTGTTTTTGGTGTCACCTTCGGGCACAGCTAAGTTGACTTCATCTTCTAAAAATTTTACGTCACGTCTTACACAAATTTGCCTCGTTTCCTTATCATACAAGCGATAAGCTTTTGCAACCTCAGAATATCCGACGAACAAATACTCTTTGCCCTTTGCGCTGAATTTACCACGCTGAGTTTTATTTAACGCGAATGCGCGCGAACCAAAAACCCTGAAATGTTTTACCGACGGCTTTTTGTTGTACCAAATCTCATAAGGAGTGCAATCTCTAAGTAGTTTTGTAGGTGCGCGATTACGTAAATATACAGCTGTGTGTATAGCTTCACCCCACAATTCTTGTTCTATATTTGCATGCACCAGCAAACTTCTAGCCATTTCTACAATTGTGCGGTTAACTCTCTCTGCCACTCCATTTTGCTGGGGAGTATATGGCACAGTTAACTGCCTTTTAATTCCGCACTCATTTAAAAAATCGGTAAATTTATTGTTTATGTACTCCGTACCATTGTCACTTCGGAGCTTTTTAATTTTCTTCTGAGTTTGACATTCGACCATATTTTTGAATAATTGAAACTTTTCAAATACTTCGCTCTTTTCTTTAATACAATAAACAAAAATCATTCTCGAGAAATCGTCAATAAATGTGAGAAAGTATCGTGCACCACCTACTGATTTTACGTTTATGGGTCCACATACATCTGTATGCACAAGCTCTAATATTTCTTTTGACTCAATTTCAAATTTTTTCGGAAAAGGCATTGCACTTAATTTTGCTTTGTTGCATGTGTCACAATTTGTTTTTGTTTTCACATCTTTTGTGTCCATACCTCGCACTAAACCTTTGTCGGCAATTTTCTTTAAACTTTCGAAGTTTATATGACCATATCGATTATGCCACTTTAAATTATTTAAATAAATTTTTGAACCTTGTACTTGCGCATTGAATATAAACAAATCATTTTGTAATCTAGCTTTAAGCAATGTTAACCGTATGGAATTTTTGACTTCCACAACATAGTTTTTGAATACCACTGTATGTTTATGCTGCAGAGCTTTGTTAACAGAATAAAAGTTCATTTTCAGTGAAGGCACAAACAATACATCACGTAGCTCTATTTCACATTCATTTGTTTTTATTTTGACCGTACCTATACCTTGTGAGTAAGTGAAATTATCTGCTGCTAACATAACTTTTTCCCGTTTTTCGATGAATGACACGAACATATTCTTGTCGCAACACATATGTGTCGTTGCACCACTGTCGACACACCAATTGTGTTTACTTCGTTCATCCCCCACAGCAGCATCATATACAGCGTAAGAAAGCTCGTTAATTTTAGAACTTTGTTTATCTTCACGATCATATTGTTGTTTGCCCTTTCTTTTGCATTGTGAAGCCGTATGGCCACGCATGCCACAACTAAAGCATTTACCCTTGAACTCATTTGACTTTACATGACTTTTTGCTTTTGTATTTATTTTATTACCATTATGCGCTGATTCTCTTACACTTGTATAAACAGCTTGCGCAGGAGCTTTTTGATCTGCTTGTTGTTCCCTTCTAGCACCCTCTTCTAATAGCTTTACTTTTAAAGTACTGAAACTCGGCAATTCATCACGAGTCTCGATAGCTACCACGAAGTTTTCGTACTCGGACGGCAAACTAGATAATAGTATTATGACTTTTAGCTCTTCGTTTAACTCGATGTTCACTTCGGCTAATTTATCTACGACTTCGACAAACGAATTTAGATAAGTTGACATGCTTTGACCAGCAGACATACTGCAACCAAGCAACTTTTTATAAAGCGAAACTTTTTGTAAAGGTCCCCTCGGCACATGAACATCACGAAGTCTCTTCCATGCTTCCACTGAAGTTTTACAAGCCTTAATATTGCTGAGTTGCGTCGGTTTTACGCATAAAATAATATTAGCTAGCGCTTTTTGATCATCTTGATCCCACTTTTCTGCATTTTCATCACTGCGCTTACAATCTTCATTAACGATGCGCCATTGGTCCATATTAACCAATATGCTGCGCATTTGCATGCACCACACATCATAGTTATTATCGCTCAGTTTTTCGATTTGCAAACTCGAACTCATTTTTTAAATTTTATTTTGTAAAACCCGATAAATTATTAAATTTTAAATAACTTCACACGCGATCTGGGCCCATAACCTTTGTTGGTAGGAATTTGGAAGGGGATTTGTATACTTGCGTGAATGTCCGGTACAATAAAAGAAAAGCACTTCTTAGTTCAACGATTTAATGAGGACTAAAAGATAAAATTCATGTGTACATATAGTTAACTCATCAATATATGTAATATGTCTTATTCATTCTAATTATTAGAAATATGTTCTCAATAGGAAATATTGAACTTAAAACTCCAAGTTATTATTTCAACAATAAATATCTTATAAAACCTATGAAAAGCATCGAACCCTGACAGTTGACCCTAAAAATTAAACCTCGAATTATGTTAAAGAGATGAGCAGGATAAAAATTGAAAACAATTGGTTATATGAAAAGCCTATATTAGAATTGAAAGAGTTGAGTTGTTGAAATAAATATCTTATAAAACTTATGAAAAGCATCGAACCCTGACAGTTGACCCTAAAAATTAAACCTCGAATCATGTTAAAGAGATGAGCAGGATAAAAATTGAAAACACTTGGTTATATGAAAACCGTAGATTAAAATTGAAAGAGTTGAGTTGTTGAAATAAATATCTTATAAAACCTATGAAAAGCATCGAACCCTGACAGTTGACCCTAAAAATTAAACCTCGAATCATGTTAAAGAGATGAGCAGGATAAAAATTGAGAACAATTGGTTATATGAAAAGCGAAGATTAAAATTGAAAGAGTTGAGTTGTTGAAATAAATATCTTATAAAACCTATGAACCTCGAATCATGTTAAAGAGATGAGCAGGATAAAAATTGAAAACAATTGGTTATATGAAAAGCGAAGATTAAAATTGAAAGAGTTGAGTTGTTGAAATAAATATCTTATAAAACCTATGAAAAGCATCGAACCCTGACAGTTGACCCTAAAAATTAAACCTCGAATTATGTTAAAGAGATGAGCAGGATAAAAATTGAGAACAATTGGTTATATGAAAAGCGAAGATTAAAATTGAAAGAGTTGAGTTGTTGAAATAAATATCTTATAAAACCTATGAACCTCGAATCATGTTAAAGAGATGAGCAGGATAAAAATTGAAAACAATTGGTTATATGAAAAGCGAAGATTAAAATTGAAAGAGTTGAGTTGTTGAAATAAATATCTTATAAAACCTATGAAAAGCATCGAACCCTGACAGTTGACCCTAAAAATTAAACCTCGAATCATGTTAAAAAGATGAGCAGGATAAAAATTGAAAACAATTGGTTATATGAAAAGCGAAGATTAAAATCGAAAGAGTTGAGTTGTTGAAATAAATATCTTATAAAACCTATGAAAAGCATCGAACCCTGACAGTTGACCCTAAAAATTAAACCCCGAATCATGTTAAAGAGATGAGCAGGATAAAAATTGAAAACAATTGGTTATATGAAAAGCGTAGATTAAAATTGAAAGAGTTGAGTTGTTGAAATAAATATCTTATACAACCTATGAAAAGCATCGAACCCTGACAGTTGACCCTAAAAATTAAACCTCGAATCATGTTAAAGAGATGAGCACGATAAAAATTGAAAACAATTGGTTATATGAAAAGCGTAGATTAAAATTGAAAGAGTTGAGTTGTTGAAATAAATATCTTATAAATCCTATGAAAAGCATCGAACCCTGACAGTTGACCCTAAAAATTAAACCTCGAATCATGTTAAAGAGATGAGCAGGATAAAAATTGAAAACAATTGGTTATATGAAAAGCGTAGATTAAAATTGTAAGAGTTGAGTTGTTGAAATAAATATATTATAAAACCTATGAAAAGCATCGAACCCTGACAGTTGACCCTAAAAATTAAACCTCGAATCATGTTAAAGAGATGAGCAGGATAAAAATTGAAAACAATTGGTTATATGAAAAGCGTAGATTAAAATTGAAAGAGTTGAGTTGTTGAAATAAATATCTTATAAAACCTATGAAAAGCATCGAACCCTGACAGTTGACCCTAAAAATTAAACCTCGAATAATGTTAAAGAGATGAGCAGGATAAAAATTGAAAACACTTGGTTATATGAAAACCGTAGATTAAAATTGAAAGAGTTGAGTTGTTGAAATAAATATCTTATAAAACCTATGAAAAGCATCGAACCCTGACAGTTGACCCTAAAAATTAAACCTCGAATTATGTTAAAGAGATGAGCAGGATAAAACTTGAAAACTATTGGTAATAGGAAAAGCGTAGATTAAAATTGAAAGAGTTGAGTTGTTGAAATAAATATCTTATAAAACCTATGAAAAGCATCGAACCCTGACAGTTGACCCTAAAAATTAAACCTCGAATCATGTTAAAGAGATGAGCAGGATAAAAATTGAAAACAATTGGTTATATGAAAAGCGTAGATTAAAATTGAAAGAGTTGAGTTGTTGAAATAAATATCTTATACAACCTATGAAAAGCATCGAACCCTGACAGTTGACCCTAAAAATTAAACCTCGAATCATGTTAAAGAGATGAGCAGGATAAAAATTGAAAACAATTGGTTATATGAAAAGCGTAGATTAAAATTGAAAGAGTTGAGTTGTTGAAATAAATATCTTATAAAACCTATGAAAAGCATCGAACCCTGACAGTTGACCCTAAAAATTAAACCTCGAATCATGTTAAAGAGATGAGCAGGATAAAAATTGAAAACAATTGGTTATATGAAAAGCGTAGATTAAAATTGAAAGAGTTGAGTTGTTGAAATAAATATCTTATAAAACCTATTGTCATGTAGTAGTTTTCGCACTTACCTTACCACATACCTATTCACGTATAAAATAAAGTAACACTGAATTCATGGATGGCTACGCATGTAAGCGTGGATAATATTAGTTTGCGTTTTTAATTAACGTTTAAAAGAATTCACAGAGTTTAATGAATAATATTTTAATCAAATATATGTTTATTGAAAATGTATGATCGTTGATTGCTGAAAGTTCAACTGTTCTTCACGGCGGCTACTACACGACTCTCCTCTCGTTTTTGTACATCAACGACAGTTGTAGCGTATGTAGGGTTGTCTTAAGTTTAGATCAGGGTCGTATTACAATGGCATTTTTAGTGTTGGATAGAGGTTACGTGACAGCTCGGCCTTTCCTGACTAGATATCGGCCTCGATGTCTTCGTCGCTTGAATCGTCGATATCTAATTCTGGGCAAGTGCTACACCACGGTTTGATTTTATCGACGGTGTATACTGAACAGAATTTCTTTGACGTGACTTGATAACCAGGTATATCTTCGATGAGGTATCTATCGTTGCCCAAAACTTTTCGAATAATATAGGGGCCACGATACTTCGGCTCCAGTTTTCGTGATTCGCCTACAGACGATGGTTCGTTCTCAATGACGACGAGATCGTTTTCGACGTATATTTTCGGTGTTGCATGTTTTCGATCAAATCTCTGCTTCCACTTTTCATGTTCGTTGTTTATATTAATTGCGGCTTGTTCGTGCTTATCGGTGATTGTCGTTGTTGGTTTTGTTTCTATATCATCCTGAATTGCGGCTATAATTTGATTCTGGATAACATCTCGAAGGTTGAAGTCAAATACAAGTTGATTCGGGGTAAAACCCGTTGTTGAATTTTTCTGGGAATTTACGGACCATTGCAGGTTTCGGAGCGTTAAATCCCAGTCTTTAGGCTCTTCTGTTGTTGTTCGTATAAATGAAAGTATAAGCTGGTTGGCGCGCTCCACCTGACCGTTTGCTCTTGGAGTGCGCACTGCGGTTTTTATATGTTGTATGTTGTTATTGTCGCAATAAGACTCAAATGCTTTGGACGTGAACGCCGTACCCCTATCAGATACGATCTGCGATGGAAGTCCAAAGTAACTAGTCATTTCGTTGAGTGTTTTAAGTACGTGAATCGTTTTTGTATCTCGAACAGTTTTAACTATGAGAAATTTACTAAATGAATCGGAAATCGCGAGTACGTAGCAATTTCCACGTTTACTTTTCACAAATGGACCCATGTGGTCGATATGTATTCGATAAAAAGGAATAGGTTTAACTTCGCTGTAATGGAGACTACCTTCGGTTTTTCCTGAGCGTTGTTTCTTATAGCAGCAATCGACACATGCGGAAATATATTGCTTTACATATTTTCGCATTTGCGGAAACCAATACGCCTGCTTAAGGCGCTCTAACGTTTTTTCTACTGCTTGGTGCCCTACTTTGTCATGACAGTATTGTAATATACGCCACCGTACAGCTTTTGGCACTACAAACTTAAGTCCGTCTGGCTGTTTTCTGTAAAGTCGATGATTTTGAAGTTGATATTCTAGTTTAATTTGATTCGCTTCAGCAGCTTTATTTGTACCGTTCAACACAGATATAATGTTGTGCAATTTTTCATCCTGTAATTGCATCGTTAGCAACCAATCCTCCACGTTTGCGGTTACTTTCAGTACTAACCCGGCTGGTTCAATTTCCCTACTGGGTTCGTTTGGCATGCGGCTAAGCGCATCAACATGTTGAAGTCGAGAACCCTGACGATGAACACATTCGAAATCGTATTCAAGTAGCTTAAGCCACCATCGAGCAATTTTTGGCTTAAGCTCCTTGTTTTCTTTAACGTGTGCAATAGCAGAGCAATCTGTTACTACACGGAAACGCTTACCTAATAGGTATATTCGGAATCGCTCTAAAGTTTCTACAACAGCTAGAACTTCGAGTTCATAGCTGTGACATTTACTTTCGCTAGCGGTACAATGACGACTATAATAAAAAACTGGTTTCCAATTTTTCCCGTCTGACGACTGCAATAACACGCCTGCAAGCCCTACGCTGCTTGCATCTGTATGAACTTCATGTTGAGAATTAATGTCGTATAATGCGAGGATAGGCTCAGCTGCTAATATTTTAATGAGCGTCGTGAACGCGTTTTGTTGGTTTTCCCCCCAGACAAAATTGTCAACATTTTCTTTGTGCAAAAGTTTTGTTAAAGGTTTAGCGATTAGGGAATAGTTTTCAACAAACTTACGGAAGAATCCTGTAAGGCCAAGGAATCTTCTTACTTCTGTTATATTTTTGGGTTTCGGAAAATTTAATATAGCGTTAATTTTTGTCTTACCCGGTGTGATTCCATTTTCATCTATAACATGTCCCAAATGCTCGATTTTCTTTTCTAAAAATTTGCATTTGTCGATGCGTAACGTGAGATTTGCTTCTCTTAACAAAATAAGAAATTTTCGCAATCGATTTAGTCCTTCTTCAACCGTTTTGCTCGGTATTATCACGTCATCTAAATACACAAGCACTTCGTTTGCTGGCATTTTCGACACTATATTGTTCATTACGCACTGAAACACAGCTGGCGCATTGACGAGACCAAAGGGCATTCTATTAAATTCATAATGTCCCTCTGTCGTAACAAACGCGGTAAATTTTTTTGAATTTTCTTCAATTTCGATCTGGTGGTACCCCATTCTTAAATCGAGGGTTGTGAAATATGTATTACCGGCTAACTGAGCAAACTGCTCTTCCATGTTCGGCATGGGAAACGGTTGTTTAATGGTTATTTTATTTAAACATCTATAATCAATGCATAACCGATGATCACCACTCTTCTTGTCAACGAGCACGACCGGTGAAGAGTATGGCGATTCACTTTGACGTATAATATCGTTTTCGAGTAATTCCGAGATTATTTTCGTAATTATAGGTCTTTTCGCGAACGGCACGCGATACGGTTTGAGACATATAGGTACGTCAGTATTCAATTTAATACTCATTTTGGCAATAGCACATTTTCCTATTTCGGAAACATTATTCGCGAATACATCGCCGTAATTTTTTATCAGTTTATCAAGCGTTTTACGTTCATTTTCGTTTAAATCGCCGCACGCGTTAATCAATTGTATACGTTCAATTGTACATTTGTCACCTTCGATAACTAATCGTTTATCAGCGCGACATAAAACATCTTTACCCAAAAGCACATTTTCTTTAATTAAATTATCGTCAACTATTAGTAAGTCAGAAACAATTTTATTGTTGTCGATCACAAGAGGAACTCTTACTTTTCCCGAGCAAACGTATTCACCACCCGCAAAACCGTGTAGTTTGGTGTTATATTCTTCACACACTCCTACTTCTTCGGCGAATGATTTTTTTATTAGAGTACATGTACTACCCGGATCCACGATGGATTTCGTTTCCTGTCCGTTTACTAAAATAATTTTTATGATATTTTCAGATTTTTCACACCGCATTGTATTTTCTAAAATTTTATTTATATCTTTTGCCTTTGATGGACACTTATCGGTGGTATGCGACGTACGATTGCAATTAGCACAACGTGGCTTTTTCTGCGGCTCTGGACAATTAGTAGAATAATGCCCGAATTTTGCACAATTATAGCACTTTACATTTTCCAATGCTACCTTTACACGCGGCGTTGTCTTTTGTTTGTTTTCGTTTATATTCGATTCACGCGTATTCGTATTATTTCGCGCCAGTTGCACAAAGTTTTTCGTTTTCTTTTCAATTGTCTTCGGTTCATTATAAATGCAATAGCTTACTATATCACGGAGTAAGTCTTGACAACACTTATATTCGTTAGATATTTTTCTCTTTAAATCGATATCGTTAATCCCATTAACAATATGGCGCACAATACAGGGCTCCGGTAGTCCACCTTTTGTACCGAGCGCCAACATTCGATAATAATATTCCGTCGGTGTCTCCGCGTTTTGACGTTTCGTTTGAGACATTTTTAAATGCACGTCGGCTTCGTTGTCGATATGCGGAAAATCTAATAAAAACTTGTTCACAAATTGTGGCCACGAAACAAAAACGCATTGTTGCGCGTCGATCCACAATTTGGCTGAACCACGCATTTTTTGTTGTAATGCAAAAAGTAAAACACTTTCATTCCATTGGTACGTTTCTTTTAATAGTTCTACACGTTTAACAAATTGTCGCGAATTCAACGATTTATCTGAAGTCGGATCAAAAATTGGCAACAGCTCAATTATGTCACGAATATGACTTTGATAAGGCGAATTGTTATATAAACCGGGAGTGTAATGCCCATAAGCATATGGCACATTTTGTGGTGGCACAGCATTACGCACGTTGCTGTATGACACTGGCACACTGGTATATATTGCATTATTTCGTATATTTTGATTTGGCACAGCACTTGTTGCATAACCCGTATTTGCCGATTCCCATTGCGAAGGAATGGCTTGTGAGGTACGTGGTGGTATATAATTTGACGCGGTAGTGTACACTGCTGGTACAGGAGTCGACGATATTATACGCTCCAAATTTCTTGACACGGCGTTCGGTCTTGGAGTTGATAATTGCAAATGCAATTCCGCTATTGTCCTTTCTAAATTAGAAACGCGCTGTATTACCGAGAAATCGTTTTGCATTAACGTTTCTTCATCGCTTTCATTATTTTCACCATTCATATGCTGCATTAAACGTCCTAACAATTCGTTTTTCCGTCCGGACGTAGACAAACCAAATTTTTTACATTCGTTTTTCAATTCTTGCACCTTCATTTTTCGTAAAGACATTTTGCACTTTTGTTTTGATTATTATAATACGTAAAATCAACCCCTTTCAATCGTGGTAGCTAATGCACTTATTAAACAGAGTGAACACTATTACTCTGATAATCAATTTCTCTTTTTAGTTTTGTTTCGTTTGTTTTTCTTATTCGCACAAAATCTAATTAGAATTTTGTCTTTCATATGAGAATGTAAAAGAGATCGCAAGCTTTTACTTCAGTTTTATCGTTTGCTTTTAACTTCGTTCGCACAAAAGCACTATTATGTTCTGTCTAACTTATTTTAACTTGTTGAGAGTGTAAAAGAGATCGCAAGCTTTTACTTTACTTTCGTCGTTTGCTTTAAGTTCATTCGTACAAAAGCACTATTTTGTTTTCTCTAACTTATTTTAGCGTGTGGTATAACGTGTGGTAAGGTCGTCTTTTTTCTTTACATGCATTTATTTATTATGCACGAATATGCGTGTAGTGAAAATTTGTTTAAATTAACCGATTTAACTTTGACCAAATTCGTTTTGTAGCTTAAACGCTGCTACTTCCAAAAGTTCGGATACATACCGACGTTATTTCAAATCGCGCACGACAAAACTGCATTCGCGATGGACAAAGCGTATGCCCACAACAGCATAAATATACGATTTGAAACGTTTTTTTTTTGCAAGTCTCACATGCAAACGTTCATGGGAGTCTCAATCACAAATACATATGTATATACGTACATATGTATATTCGTTTTAAAGCATTTCGCACATGCTTAACGTTTGTACATATAATCTTATATATGCAATTATCGGACTTTTCACTACAGCACTTCACTTCACTTATACGAAAAGCATTTTTTCTTATTTTCTTAAACGTTTGCGTTTGAAGGGGAGTTCGATCCCTACTTCTGAATAATTGTCATGTAGTAGTTTTCGCACTTACCTTACCACATACCTATTCACGTATAAAATAAAGTAACACTGAATTCATGGATGGCTACGCATGTAAGCGTGGATAATATTAGTTTGCGTTTTTAATTAACGTTTAAAAGAATTCACAGAGTTTAATGAATAATATTTTAATCAAATATATGTTTATTGAAAATGTATGATCGTTGATTGCTGAAAGTTCAACTGTTCTTCACGGCGGCTACTACACGACTCTCCTCTCGTTTTTGTACATCAACGACAGTTGTAGCGTATGTAGGGTTGTCTTAAGTTTAGATCAGGGTCGTATTACAATGGCATTTTTAGTGTTGGATAGAGGTTACGTGACACTATGAAAAGCATCGAACCCTGACAGTTGACCCTAAAAATTAAACCTCGAATCATGTTAAAGAGATGAGCAGGATAAAAATTGAAAACAATTGGTTATATGAAAAGCGTAGATTAAAATTGAAAGAGTTGAGTTGTTGAAATAAATATCTTATAAAACCTATGAAAAGCATCGAACCCTGACAGTTGACCCTAAAAATTAAACCTCGAATCATGTTAAAGAGATGAGCAGGATAAAAATTGAAAACAATTGGTTATATGAAAAGCGTAGATTAAAATTGAAAGAGTTGAGTTGTTGAAATAAATATCTTATAAAACCTATGAAAAGCATCGAACCCTGACAGTTGACCCTAAAAATTAAACCTCGAATCATGTTAAAGAGATGAGCAGGATAAAAATTGAAAACAATTGGTTATATGAAAAGCGTAGATTAAAATTGAAAGAGTTGAGTTGTTGAAATAAATATCTTATAAAACCTATGAAAAGCATCGAACCCTGACAGTTGACCCTAAAAATTAAACCTCGAATTATGTTAAAGAGATGAGCAGTATAAAACTTGAAAACTATTGGTAATATGAAAAGCGTAGATTAAAATTGAAAGAGTTGAGTTGTTGAAATAAATATCTTATAAAACCTATGAAAAGCATCGAACCCTGACAGTTGACCCTAAAAATTAAACCTCGAATCATGTTAAAGAGATGAGCAGGATAAAAATTGAAAACAATTGGTTATATGAAAAGCGTAGATTAAAATTGAAAGAGTTGAGTTGTTGAAATAAATATCTTATACAACCTATGAAAAGCATCGAACCCTGACAGTTGACCCTAAAAATTAAACCTCGAATCATGTTAAAGAGATGAGCAGGATAAAAATTGAAAACAATTGGTTATATGAAAAGCGTAGATTAAAATTGAAAGAGTTGAGTTGTTGAAATAAATATCTTATAAAACCTATGAAAAGCATCGAACCCTGACAGTTGACCCTAAAAATTAAACCTCGAATCATGTTAAAGAGATGAGCAGGATAAAAATTGAAAACAATTGGTTATATGAAAAGCGTAGATTAAAATTGAAAGAGTTGAGTTGTTGAAATAAATATCTTATAAAACCTATGAAAAGCATCGAACCCTGACAGTTGACCCTAAAAATTAAACCTCGAATTATGTTAAAGAGATGAGCAGTATAAAACTTGAAAACTATTGGTAATATGAAAAGCGTAGATTAAAATTGAAAGAGTTGAGTTGTTGAAATAAATATCTTATAAAACCTATGAAAAGCATCGAACCCTGACAGTTGACCCTAAAAATTAAACCTCGAATCATGTTAAAGAGATGAGCGGGATAAAAATTGAAAACAATTGTTTATATGAAAAGCGTAGATTAAAATTGAAAGAGTTGATTTGTTGAAATAAATATCTTATAAAACCTATGAAAAGCATCGAACCCTGACAGTTGACCTTAAAAATTAAACCTCGAATCATGTTAAAGAGATGAGCAGGATAAAAATTGAAAACAATTGGTTATATGAAAAGCGTAGATTAAAATTGAAAGAGTTGAGTTGTTGAAATAAATATCTTACAAAACCTATTAAAAGCATCGAACCCTGACAGTTGACCCTAAAAATTAAACCTCGAATCATGTTAAAGAGATGAGCAGGATAAAACTTGAAAACAATTGGTTATATGAAAAGCGTAGATTAAAATTGAAAGAGTTGAGTTGTTGAAATAAATATCTTATAAAACCTATGAAAAGCATCGAACCCTGACAGTTGACCCTAAAAATTAAACCTCGAATCATGTTAAAGAGATGAGCACGATGAAAATTGAAAACAATTGGTAATATGAAAAGCGTAGATTAAAATTGAAAGAGTTGAGTTGTTGAAATAAATATCTTATACAACCTATGAAAAGCATCGAACCCTGACAGTTGACCCTAAAAATTAAACCTCGAATCATGTTAAAGAGATGAGCAGGATAAAACTTGAAAACAATTGGTTATATGAAAAGCGTAGATTAAAATTGAAAGAGTTGAGTTGTTGAAATAAATATCTTATACAACCTATGAAAAGCATCGAACCCTGACAGTTGACCCTAAAAATTAAACCTCGAATCATGTTAAAGAGATGAGCAGGATAAAACTTGAAAACAATTGGTTATATGAAAAGCGTAGATTAAAATTGAAAGAGTTGAGTTGTTGAAATAAATATCTTATACAACCTATGAAAAGCATCGAACCCTGACAATTGACCCTAAAAATTAAACCTCGAATCATGTTAAAGAGATGAGCAGGATAAAAATTGAAAACAATTGGTTATATGAAAAGCGTAGATTAAAATTGAAAGAGTTGAGTTGTTGAAATAAATATCTTATACAACCTATGAAAAGCATCGAACCCTGACAGTTGACCCTAAAAATTAAACCTCGAATCATGTTAAAGAGATGAGCAGGATAAAAATTGAAAACAATTGGTTATATGAAAAGCGTAGATTAAAATTGAAAGAGTTGATTTGTTGAAATAAATATCTTATAAAACCTATGAAAAGCATCGAACCCTGACAGTTGACCCTAAAAATTAAACCTCGAATCATGTTAAAGAGATGAGCAGGATAAAACTTGAAAACAATTGGTTATATGAAAAGCGTAGATTAAAATTGAAAGAGTTGAGTTGTTGAAATAAATATCTTATACAACCTATGAAAAGCATCGAACCCTGACAGTTGACCCTAAAAATTAAACCTCGAATCATGTTAAAGAGATGAGCAGGATAAAAATTGAAAACAATTGGTTATATGAAAAGCGTAGATTAAAATTGAAAGAGTTGATTTGTTGAAATAAATATCTTATACAACCTATGAAAAGCATCGAACCCTGACAGTTGACCCTAAAAATTAAACCTCGAATCATGTTAAAGAGATGAGCAGGATAAAACTTGAAAACAATTGGTTATATGAAAAGCGTAGATTAAAATTGAAAGAGTTGAGTTGTTGAAATAAATATCTTATACAACCTATGAAAAGCATCGAACCCTGACAGTTGACCCTAAAAATTAAACCTCGAATCATGTTAAAGAGATGAGCAGGATAAAAATTGAAAACAATTGGTTATATGAAAAGCGTAGATTAAAATTGAAAGAGTTGAGTTGTTGAAATAAATATCTTATACAACCTATGAAAAGCATCGAACCCTGACAGTTGACCCTAAAAATTAAACCTCGAATCATGTTAAAGAGATGAGCAGGATAAAAATTGAAAACAATTGGTTATATGAAAAGCGTAGATTAAAATTGAAAGAGTTGAGTTGTTGAAATAAATATCTTATACAACCTATGAAAAGCATCGAACCCTGACAGTTGACCCTAAAAATTAAACCTCGAATTATGTTAAAGAGATGAGCAGTATAAAACTTGAAAACTATTGGTAATATGAAAAGCGTAGATTAAAATTGAAAGAGTTGAGTTGTTGAAATAAATATCTTATAAAACCTATGAAAAGCATCGAACCCTGACAGTTGACCCTAAAAATTAAACCTCGAATCATGTTAAAGAGATGAGCAGGATAAAAATTGAAAACAATTGGTAATATGAAAAGCGTAGATTAAAATTGAAAGAGTTGAGTTGTTGAAATAAATATCTTATAAAACCTATTAAAAGCATCGAATCCTGACAGTTGACCCTAAAAATTAAACCTCGAATCATGTTAAAGAGATGAGCAGGATAAAACTTGAAAACAATTGGTTATATGAAAAGCGTAGATTAAAATTGAAAGAGTTGAGTTGTTGAAATAAATATCTTATACAACCTATGAAAAGCATCGAACCCTGACAGTTGACCCTAAAAATTAAACCTCGAATCATGTTAAAGAGATGAGCAGGATAAAAATTGAAAACAATTGGTTATATGAAAAGCGTAGATTAAAATTGAAAGAGTTGATTTGTTGAAATAAATATCTTATACAACCTATGAAAAGCATCGAACCCTGACAGTTGACCCTAAAAATTAAACCTCGAATCATGTTAAAGAGATGAGCAGGATAAAAATTGAAAACAATTGGTAATATGAAAAGCGTAGATTAAAATTGAAAGAGTTGAGTTGTTGAAATAAATATCTTATAAAACCTATTAAAAGCATCGAACCCTGACAGTTGACCCTAAAAATTAAACCTCGAATCATGTTAAAGAGATGAGCAGGATAAAACTTGAAAACAATTGGTTATATGAAAAGCGTAGATTAAAATTGAAAGAGTTGAGTTGTTGAAATAAATATCTTATAAAACCTATGAAAAGCATCGAACCCTGACAGTTGACCCTAAAAATTAAACCTCGAATCATGTTAAAGAGATGAGCAGGATAAAAATTGAAAACAATTGGTAATATGAAAAGCGTAGATTAAAATTGAAAGAGTTGAGTTGTTGAAATAAATATCTTATACAACCTATGAAAAGCATCGAACCCTGACAGTTGACCCTAAAAATTAAACCTCGAATCATGTTAAAGAGATGAGCAGGATAAAAATTGAAAACAATTGGTTATATGAAAAGCGTAGATTAAAATTGAAAGAGTTGAGTTGTTGAAATAAATATCTTATAAAACCTATGAAAAGCATCGAACCCTGACAGTTGACCCTAAAAATTAAACCTCGAATCATGTTAAAGAGATGAGCAGGATAAAAATTGAAAACAATTGGTTATATGAAAAGCGTAGATTAAAATTGAAAGAGTTGAGTTGTTGAAATAAATATCTTATAAAACCTATGAAAAGCATCGAACCCTGACAGTTGACCCTAAAAATTAAACCTCGAATTATGTTAAAGAGATGAGCAGTATAAAACTTGAAAACTATTGGTAATATGAAAAGCGTAGATTAAAATTGAAAGAGTTGAGTTGTTGAAATAAATATCTTATAAAACCTATGAAAAGCATCGAACCCTGACAGTTGACCCTAAAAATTAAACCTCGAATCATGTTAAAGAGATGAGCAGGATAAAAATTGAAAACAATTGGTTATATGAAAAGCGTAGATTAAAATTGAAAGAGTTGATTTGTTGAAATAAATATCTTATAAAACCTATGAAAAGCATCGAACCCTGACAGTTGACCCTAAAAATTAAACCTCGAATCATGTTAAAGAGATGAGCAGGATAAAAATTGAAAACAATTGGTTATATGAAAAGCGTAGATTAAAATTGAAAGAGTTGAGTTGTTGAAATAAATATCTTACAAAACCTATTAAAAGCATCGAACCCTGACAGTTGACCCTAAAAATTAAACCTCGAATCATGTTAAAGAGATGAGCAGGATAAAACTTGAAAACAATTGGTTATATGAAAAGCGTAGATTAAAATTGAAAGAGTTGAGTTGTTGAAATAAATATCTTATAAAACCTATGAAAAGCATCGAACCCTGACAGTTGACCCTAAAAATTAAACCTCGAATCATGTTAAAGAGATGAGCAGGATAAAAATTGAAAACAATTGGTTATATGAAAAGCGTAGATTAAAATTGAAAGAGTTGAGTTGTTGAAATAAATATATTATAAAACCTATGAAAAGCATCGAACCCTGACAGTTGACCCTAAAAATTAAACCTCGAATCATGTTAAAGAGATGAGCAGGATAAAAATTGAAAACAATTGGTTATATGAAAAGCGTAGATTAAAATTGAAAGAGTTGAGTTGTTGAAATAAATATCTTATACAACCTATGAAAAGCATCGAACCCTGACAGTTGACCCTAAAAATTAAACCTCGAATCATATTAAAGAGATGAGCAGGATAAAAATTGAAAACAATTGGTTATATGAAAAGCGTAGATTAAAATTGAAAGAGTTGAGTTGTTGAAATAAATATCTTATATAACCTATGAAAAGCATCAAACCCTGACAGTTGACCCTAAAAATTAAACCTCGAATCATGTTAAAGAGATGAGCAGGATAAAAATTGAAAACAATTGGTTATATGAAAAGCGTAGATTAAAATTGAAAGAGTTGAGTTGTTGAAATAAATATCTTATAAAACCTATGAAAAGCATCGAACCCTAACAGTTGACCCTAAAAATTAAACCTCGAATCATGGTAAAGAGATGAGCAGGATAAAAATTGAAAACAATTGGTTATATGAAAAGCGTATTAAAATTGAAAGAGTTGAGTTGTTGAAATAAATATCTTATAAAACCTATGAAAAGCATCGAACCCTGACAGTTGACCCTAAAAATTAAACCTCGAATTATGTTAAAGAGATGAGCAGTATAAAACTTGAAAACTATTGGTAATATGAAAAGCGTAGATTAAAATTGAAAGAGTTGAGTTGTTGAAATAAATATCTTATAAAACCTATGAAAAGCATCGAACCCTGACAGTTGACCCTAAAAATTAAACCTCGAATCATGTTAAAGAGATGAGCAGGATAAAAATTGAAAACAATTGGTTATATGAAAAGCGTAGATTAAAATTGAAAGAGTTGAGTTGTTGAAATAAATATCTTATAAAACCTATGAAAAGCATCGAACCCTGACAGTTGACCCTAAAAATTAAACCTCGAATCATGTTAAAGAGATGAGCAGGATAAAAATTGAAAACAATTGGTTATATGAAAAGCGTAGATTAAAATTGAAAGAGTTGAGTTGTTGAAATAAATATCTTATAAAACCTATGAAAAGCATCGAACCCTGACAGTTGACCCTAAAAATTAAACCTCGAATTATGTTAAAGAGATGAGCAGTATAAAACTTGAAAACTATTGGTAATATGAAAAGCGTAGATTAAAATTGAAAGAGTTGAGTTGTTGAAATAAATATCTTATAAAACCTATGAAAAGCATCGAACCCTGACAGTTGACCCTAAAAATTAAACCTCGAATCATGTTAAAGAGATGAGCAGGATAAAAATTGAAAACAATTGGTTATATGAAAAGCGTAGATTAAAATTGAAAGAGTTGATTTGTTGAAATAAATATCTTATAAAACCTATGAAAAGCATCGAACCCTGACAGTTGACCCTAAAAATTAAACCTCGAATCATGTTAAAGAGATGAGCAGGATAAAAATTGAAAACAATTGGTTATATGAAAAGCGTAGATTAAAATTGAAAGAGTTGAGTTGTTGAAATAAATATCTTACAAAACCTATGAAAAGCATCGAACCCTGACAGTTGACCCTAAAAATTAAACCTCGAATCATGTTAAAGAGATGAGCAGGATAAAACTTGAAAACAATTGGTTATATGAAAAGCGTAGATTAAAATTGAAAGAGTTGAGTTGTTGAAATAAATATCTTATAAAACCTATGAAAAGCATCGAACCCTGACAGTTGACCCTAAAAATTAAACCTCGAATCATGTTAAAGAGATGAGCACGATGAAAATTGAAAACAATTGGTTATATGAAAAGCGTAGATTAAAATTGAAAGAGTTGAGTTGTTGAAATAAATATCTTATAAAACCTATGAAAAGCATCGAGCCCTGACAGTTGACCCTAAAAATTAAACCTCGAATTATGTTAAAGAGATGAGCATTATAAAACTTGAAAACTATTGGTAATATGAAAAGCGTAGATTAAAATTGAAAGAGTTGAGTTGTTGAAATAAATATCTTATAAAACCTATGAAAAGCATCGAACCCTGACAGTTGACCCTAAAAATTAAACCTCGAATCATGTTAAAGAGATGAGCAGGATAAAAATTGAAAACAATTGGTTATATGAAAAGCGTAGATTAAAATTGAAAGAGTTGAGTTGTTGAAATAAATATATTATAAAACCTATGAAAAGCATCGAACCCTGACAGTTGACCCTAAAAATTAAACCTCGAATCATGTTAAAGAGATGAGCAGGATAAAAATTGAAAACAATTGGTTATATGAAAAGCGTAGATTAAAATTGAAAGAGTTGAGTTGTTGAAATAAATATCTTATACAACCTATGAAAAGCATCGAACCCTGACAGTTGACCCTAAAAATTAAACCTCGAATCATGTTAAAGAGATGAGCAGGATAAAAATTGAAAACAATTGGTTATATGAAAAGCGTAGATTAAAATTGAAAGAGTTGAGTTGTTGAAATAAATATCTTATATAACCTATGAAAAGCATCAAACCCTGACAGTTGACCCTAAAAATTAAACCTCGAATCATGTTAAAGAGATGAGCAGGATAAAAATTGAAAACAATTGGTTATATGAAAAGCGTAGATTAAAATTGAAAGAGTTGAGTTGTTGAAATAAATATCTTATAAAACCTATGAAAAGCATCGAACCCTAACAGTTGACCCTAAAAATTAAACCTCGAATCATGGTAAAGAGATGAGGAGGATAAAAATTGAAAACAATTGGTTATATGAAAAGCGTAGATTAAAATTGAAAGAGTTGAGTTGTTGAAATAAATATCTTATAAAACCTATGAAAAGCATCGAACCCTGACAGTTGACCCTAAAAATTAAACCTCGAATTATGTTAAAGAGATGAGCAGTATAAAACTTGAAAACTATTGGTAATATGAAAAGCGTAGATTAAAATTGAAAGAGTTGAGTTGTTGAAATAAATATCTTATAAAACCTATGAAAAGCATCGAACCCTGACAGTTGACCCTAAAAATTAAACCTCGAATCATGTTAAAGAGATGAGCAGGATAAAAATTGAAAACAATTGGTTATATGAAAAGCGTAGATTAAAATTGAAAGAGTTGATTTGTTGAAATAAATATCTTATAAAACCTATGAAAAGCATCGAACCCTGACAGTTGACCCTAAAAATTAAACCTCGAATCATGTTAAAGAGATGAGAAGGATAAAAATTGAAAACAATTGGTTATATGAAAAGCGTAGATTAAAATTGAAAGAGTTGAGTTGTTGAAATAAATATCTTATAAAACCTATGAAAAGCATCGAACCCTGACAGTTGACCCTAAAAATTAAACCTCGAATCATGTTAAAGAGATGAGCAGGATAAAACTTGAAAACAATTGGTTATATGAAAAGCGTAGATTAAAATTGAAAGAGTTGAGTTGTTGAAATAAATATCTTATAAAACCTATGAAAAGCATCGAACCCTGACAGTTGACCCTAAAAATTAAACCTCGAATCATGTTAAAGAGATGAGCACGATGAAAATTGAAAACAATTGGTTATATGAAAAGCGTAGATTAAAATTGAAAGAGTTGAGTTGTTGAAATAAATATCTTATAAATCCTATGAAAAGCATCGAACCCTGACAGTTGACCCTAAAAATTAAACCTCTAATCATGTTAAAGAGATGAGCAGGATAAAAATTGAAAACAATTGGTTATATGAAAAGCGTAGATTAAAATTGAAAGAGTTGAGTTGTTGAAATAAATATATTATAAAACCTATGAAAAGCATCGAACCCTGACAGTTGACCCTAAAAATTAAACCTCGAATCATGTTAAAGAGATGAGCAGGATAAAAATTGAAAACAATTGGTTATATGAAAAGCGTAGATTAAAATTGAAAGAGTTGAGTTGTTGAAATAAATATCTTATAAAACCTATGAAAAGCATCGAACCCTGACAGTTGACCCTAAAAATTAAACCTCGAATAATGTTAAAGAGATGAGCAGGATAAAAATTGAAAACACTTGGTTATATGAAAACCGTAGATTAAAATTGAAAGAGTTGAGTTGTTGAAATAAATATCTTATAAAACCTATGAAAAGCATCGAACCCTGACAGTTGACCCTAAAAATTAAACCTCGAATTATGTTAAAGAGATGAGCAGGATAAAACTTGAAAACTATTGGTAATATGAAAAGCGTAGATTAAAATTGAAAGAGTTGAGTTGTTGAAATAAATATCTTATAAAACCTATGAAAAGCATCGAACCCTGACAGTTGACCCTAAAAATTAAACCTCGAATCATGTTAAAGAGATGAGCAGGATAAAAATTGAAAACAATTGGTTATATGAAAAGCGTAGATTAAAATTGAAAGAGTTGAGTTGTTGAAATAAATATCTTATAAAACCTATGAAAAGCATCGAACCCTGACAGTTGACCCTAAAAATTAAACCTCGAATCATGTTAAAGAGATGAGCAGGTTAAAAATTGAAAACAATTGGTTATATGAAAAGCGTAGATTAAAATTGAAAGAGTTGAGTTGTTGAAATAAATATATTATAAAACCTATGAAAAGCATCGAACCCTGACAGTTGACCCTAAAAATTAAACCTCGAATCATGTTAAAGAGATGAGCAGGATAAAAATTGAAAACAATTGGTTATATGAAAAGCGTAGATTAAAATTGAAAGAGTTGAGTTGTTGAAATAAATATCTAATACAACCTATGAAAAGCATCGAACCCTGACAGTCGACCCTAAAAATTAAACCTCGAATCATGTTAAAGAGATGAGCAGGATAAAAATTGAAAACAATTGGTTATATGAAAAGCGTAGATTAAAATTGAAAGAGTTGAGTTGTTGAAATAAATATCTTATAAAACCTATGAAAAGCATCGAACCCTGACAGTTGACCCTAAAAATTAAACCTCGAATCATGTTAAAGAGATGAGCAGGATAAAAATTGAAAACAATTGGTTATATGAAAAGCGTAGATTAAAATTGAAAGAGTTGAGTTGTTGAAATAAATATCCTATAAAACCTATGAAAAGCATCGAACCCTGAGAGTTGACCCTAAAAATTAAACCTCGAATCATGTTAAAGAGATGAGCAGGATAAAAATTGAAAACAATTGTTTATATGAAAAGCGTAGATTAAAATTGAAAGAGTTGAGTTGTTGAAATAAATATCTTATACAACCTATGAAAAGCATCGAACCCTGACAGTTGACCCTAAAAATTAAACCTCGAATCATGTTAAAGAGATGAGCACGATAAAAATTGAAAACAATTGGTTATATGAAAAGCGTAGATTAAAATTGAAAGAGTTGAGTTATTGAAATAAATATCTTATAAATCCTATGAAAAGCATCGAACCCTGACAGTTGACCCTAAAAATTAAACCTCGAATCATGTTAAAGAGATGAGCAGGATAAAAATTGAAAACAATTGGTTATATGAAAAGCGTAGATTAAAATTGAAATAGTTGAGTTGTTGAAATAAATATCTTATAAAACCTATGAAGAGCATCTAACCCTGACAGTTGACCCTAAAAATTAAACCTCGAATCATGTTAAAGAGATGAGCAGGATAAAAATTGAAAACAATTGGTTATATGAAAAGCGTAGATTAAAATTGAAAGAGTTGAGTTGTTGAAATAAATATCTTATAAAACCTATGAAAAGCATCGAACCCTGACAGTTGACCCAAAAATTAAACATCCAATCATGTTAAAGAGATGAGCAGGATAACAATTGGAAACTATTGGTAATATGAAAAGCGTAGATTAAAATTGAAAGAGTTGAGGTGTTTGTTGAAATAAATATCTTATAAAACCTATGAAAAGCATCGAACCCTGACAGTTGACCCTAAAAATTAAACCTCGAATCATGTTAAAGAGATGAGCAGGATAAAACTTGAAAACAATTGGTTATATGAAAAGCGTAGATTAAAATTGAAAGAGTTGAGTTGTTGAAATAAATATCTTATAAAACCTATGAAAAGCATCGAACCCTGACAGTTGACCCTAAAAATTAAACCTCGAATCATGTTAAAGAGATGAGCACGATAAAAATTGAAAACAATTGGTTATATGAAAAGCGTAGATTAAAATTGAAAGAGTTGAGTTGTTGAAATAAATATCTTATAAAACCTATGAAAAGCATCGAACCCTG
This sequence comes from Eurosta solidaginis, assembly GCF_040869045.1. NCBI lineage: Eukaryota > Metazoa > Arthropoda > Insecta > Diptera > Tephritidae > Eurosta > Eurosta solidaginis. Next base: position 344,339,913 of record NC_090319.1, on the reverse strand, counting down.
ACAGTTGACCCTAAAAATTAAACCTCGAATCATGTTAAAGAGATGAGCACGATAAAAATTGAAAACAATTGGTTATATGAAAAGCGTAGATTAAAATTGAAAGAGTTGAGTTGTTGAAATAAATATCTTATAAAACCTATGAAAAGCATCGAACCCTGACAGTTGACCCTAAAAATTAAACCTCGAATCATGTTAAAGAGATGAGCAGGATAAAAATTGAAAACTATTGGTAATATGAAAAGCGTAGATTAAAATTGAAAGAGTTGAGGTGTTGAAATAAATATCTTATAAAACCTATGAAAAGCATCGAACCCTGACAGTTGACCCTAAAAATTAAACCTCGAATCATGTTAAAGAGATGAGCACGATAAAAATTGAAAACAATTGGTTATATGAAAAGCGTAGATTAAAATTGAAAGAGTTGAGTTGTTGAAATAAATATCTTATAAATCCTATGAAAAGCATCGAACCCTGACAGTTGACCCTAAAAATTAAACCTCGAATCATGTTAAAGAGATGAGCAGGATAAAAATTGAAAACAATTGGTTATATGAAAACCGTAGATTAAAATTGAAAGAGTTGAGTTGTTGAAATAAATATCTTATAAATCCTATGAAAAGCATCGAACCCTGACAGTTGACCCTAAAAATTAAACCTCGAATCATGTTAAAGAGATGAGCAGGATAAAAATTGAAAACAATTGGTTATATGAAAAGCGTAGATTAAAATTGAAAGAGTTGAGTTGTTGAAATAAATATCTTATAAAACCTATGAAAAGCATCGAACCCTAACAGTTGACCCTAAAAATTAAACCTCGAATCATGGTAAAGAGATGAGCAGGATAAAACTTGAAAACAATTGGTTATATGAAAAGCGTAGATTAAAATTGAAAGAGTTGAGTTGTTGAAATAAATATCTTATAAAACCTATGAAAAGCATCGAACCCTGACAGTTGACCCTAAAAATTAAACCTCGAATCATGTTAAAGAGATGAGCACGATGAAAATTGAAAACAATTGGTTATATGAAAAGCGTAGATTAAAATTGAAAGAGTTGAGTTGTTGAAATAAATATCTTATAAATCCTATGAAAAGCATCGAACCCTGACAGTTGACCCTAAAAATTAAACCTCGAATCATGTTAAAGAGATGAGCAGGATAAAAATTGAAAACAATTGGTTATATGAAAAGCGTAGATTAAAATTGAAAGAGTTGAGTTGTTGAAATAAATATATTATAAAACCTATGAAAAGCATCGAACCCTGACAGTTGACCCTAAAAATTAAACCTCGAATCATGTTAAAGAGATGAGCAGGATAAAAATTGAAAACAATTGGTTATATGAAAAGCGTAGATTAAAATTGAAAGAGTTGAGTTGTTGAAATAAATATCTTATAAAACCTATGAAAAGCATCGAACCCTGACAGTTGACCCTAAAAATTAAACCTCGAATAATGTTAAAGAGATGAGCAGGATAAAAATTGAAAACACTTGGTTATATGAAAACCGTAGATTAAAATTGAAAGAGTTGAGTTGTTGAAATAAATATCTTATAAAACCTATGAAAAGCATCGAACCCTGACAGTTGAACCTAAAAATTAAACCTCGAATTATGTTAAAGAGATGAGCAGGATAAAACTTGAAAACTATTGGTAATATGAAAAGCGTAGATTAAAATTGAAAGAGTTGAGTTGTTGAAATAAATATCTTATAAAACCTATGAAAAGCATCGAACCCTGACAGTTGACCCTAAAAATTAAACCTCGAATCATGTTAAAGAGATGAGCAGGATAAAAATTGAAAACAATTGGTTATATGAAAAGCGTAGATTAAAATTGAAAGAGTTGAGTTGTTGAAATAAATATCTTATAAAACCTATGAAAAGCATCGAACCCTGACAGTTGACCCTAAAAATTAAACCTCGAATCATGTTAAAGAGATGAGCAGGATAAAAATTGAAAACAATTGGTTATATGAAAAGCGTAGATTAAAATTGAAAGAGTTGAGTTGTTGAAATAAATATATTATAAAACCTATGAAAAGCATCGAACCCTGACAGTTGACCCTAAAAATTAAACCTCGAATCATGTTAAAGAGATGAGCAGGATAAAAATTGAAAACAATTGGTTATATGAAAAGCGTAGATTAAAATTGAAAGAGTTGAGTTGTTGAAATAAATATCTAATACAACCTATGAAAAGCATCGAACCCTGACAGTTGACCCTAAAAATTAAACCTCGAATCATGTTAAAGAGATGAGCAGGATAAAAATTTAAAACAATTGGTTATATGAAAAGCGTAGATTAAAATTGAAAGAGTTGAGTTGTTGAAATAAATATCTTATAAAACCTATGAAAAGCATCGAACCCTGACAGTTGACCCTAAAAATTAAACCTCGAATCATGTTAAAGAGATGAGCAGGATAAAAATTGAAAACAATTGGTTATATGAAAAGCGTAGATTAAAATTGAAAGAGTTGAGTTGTTGAAATAAATATCCTATAAAACCTATGAAAAGCATCGAACTCTGACAGTTGACCCTAAAAATTAAACCTCGAATAATGTTAAAGAGATGAGCAGGATAAAAATTGAAAACACTTGGTTATATGAAAACCGTAGATTAAAATTGAAAGAGTTGAGTTGTTGAAATAAATATCTTATAAAACCTATGAAAAGCATCGAACCCTGACATTTGACCCTAAAAATTAAACCTCGAATTATGTTAAAGAGATGAGCATTATAAAACTTGAAAACTATTGGTAATATGAAAAGCGTAGATTAAAATTGAAAGAGTTGAGTTGTTGAAATAAATATCTTATAAAACCTATGAAAAGCATCGAACCCTGACAGTTGACCCTAAAAATTAAACCTCGAATCATGTTAAAGAGATGAGCAGGATAAAAATTGAAAACAATTGGTTATATGAAAAGCGTAGATTAAAATTGAAAGAGTTGAGTTGTTGAAATAAATATCTTATACAACCTATGAAAAGCATCGAACCCTGACAGTTGACCCTAAAAATTAAACCTCGAATCATGTTAAAGAGATGAGCACGATAAAAATTGAAAACAATTGGTTATATGAAAAGCGTAGATTAAAATTGAAAGAGTTGAGTTGTTGAAATAAATATCTTATAAATCCTATGAAAAGCATCGAACCCTGACAGTTGACCCTAAAAATTAAACCTCGAATCATGTTAAAGAGATGAGCAGGATAAAAATTGAAAACAATTGGTTATATGAAAAGCGTAGATTAAAATTGAAATAGTTGAGTTGTTGAAATAAATATCTTATAAAACCTATGAAAAGCATCTAACTCTGACAGTTGACCCTAAAAATTAAACCTCGAATCATGTTAAAGAGATGAGCAGGATAAAAATTGAAAATAATTGGTTATATGAAAAGCGTAGATTAAAATTGAAAGAGTTGAGTTGTTGAAATAAATATCTTATAAAACCTATGAAAAGCATCGAACCCTGACAGTTGACCCTAAAAATTAAACCTCGAATCATGTTAAAGAGATGAGCACGATAAAAATTGAAAACAATTGGTTATATGAAAAGCGTAGATTAAAATTGAAAGAGTTGAGTTGTTGAAATAAATATCTTATAAAACCTATGAAAAGCATCGAACCCTGACAGTTGACCCTAAAAATTAAACCTCGAATCATGTTAAAGAGATGAGCACGATAAAAATTGAAAACAATTGGTTATATGAAAAGCGTAGATTAAAATTGAAAGAGTTGAGTTGTTGAAATAAATATCTTATAAAACCTATGAAAAGCATCGAACCCTGACAGTTGACCCTAAAAATTAAACCTCGAATCATGTTAAAGAGATGAGCAGGATAAAAATTTAAAACTATTGGTAATATGAAAAGCGTAGATTAAAATTGAAAGAGTTGAGGTGTTGAAATAAATATCTTATAAAACCTATGAAAAGCATCGAACCCTGACAGTTGACCCTAAAAATTAAACCTCGAATCATGTTAAAGAGATGAGCACGATAAAAATTGAAAACAATTGGTTATATGAAAAGCGTAGATTAAAATTGAAAGAGTTGAGTTGTTGAAATAAATATCTTATAAATCCTATGAAAAGCATCGAACCCTGACAGTTGACCCTAAAAATTAAACCTCGAATCATGTTAAAGAGATGAGCAGGATAAAAATTGAAAACAATTGGTTATATGAAAAGCGTAGATTAAAATTGAAAGAGTTGAGTTGTTGAAATAAATATCTTATAAATCCTATGAAAAGCATCGAACCCTGACAGTTGACCCTAAAAATTAAACCTCGAATCATGTTAAAGAGATGAGCAGGATAAAAATTGAAAACAATTGGTTATATGAAAAGCGTAGATTAAAATTGAAAGAGTTGAGTTGTTGAAATAAATATCTTATAAAACCTATGAAAAGCATCGAACCCTGACAGTTGACCCTAAAAATTAAACCTCGAATCATGTTAAAGAGATGAGCACGATAAAAATTGAAAACAATTGGTTATATGAAAAGCGTAGATTAAAATTGAAAGAGTTGAGTTGTTGAAATAAATATCTTATAAAACCTATGAAAAGCATCGAACCCTGACAGTTGACCCTAAAAATTAAACCTCGAATCATGTTAAAGAGATGAGCAGGATAAAAATTGAAAACTATTGGTAATATGAAAAGCGTAGATTAAAATTGAAAGAGTTGAGGTGTTGAAATAAATATCTTATAAAACCTATGAAAAGCATCGAACCCTGACAGTTGACCCTAAAAATTAAACCTCGAATCATGTTAAAGAGATGAGCACGATAAAAATTGAAAACAATTGGTTATATGAAAAGCGTAGATTAAAATTGAAAGAGTTGAGTTGTTGAAATAAATATCTTATAAATCCTATGAAAAGCATCGAACCCTGACAGTTGACCCTAAAAATTAAACCTCGAATCATGTTAAAGAGATGAGCAGGATAAAAATTGAAAACAATTGGTTATATGAAAAGCGTAGATTAAAATTGAAAGAGTTGAGTTGTTGAAATAAATATCTTATAAATCCTATGAAAAGCATCGAACCCTGACAGTTGACCCTAAAAATTAAACCTCGAATCATGTTAAAGAGATGAGCAGGATAAAAATTGAAAACAATTGGTTATATGAAAAGCGTAGATTAAAATTGAAAGAGTTGATTTGTTGAAATAAATATCTTATAAAACCTATGAAAAGCATCGAACCCTGACAGTTGACCCTAAAAATTAAACCTCGAATTATGTTAAAGAGATGAGCAGGATAAAAATTGAAAACAATTGGTTATATGAAAAGCGTAGATTAAAATTGAAAGAGTTGAGTTGTTGAAATAAATATCTTATAAATCCTATGAAAAGCATCGAACCCTGACAGTTGACCCTAAAAATTAAACCTCGAATCATGTTAAAGAGATGACCAGGATAAAAATTGAAAACAATTGGTTATATGAAAAGCGTAGATTAAAATTGAAAGAGTTGAGTTGTTGAAATAAATATCTTATAAAACCTATGAAAAGCATCGAACCCTGACAGTTGACCCTAAAAATTAAACCTCGAATCATGTTAAAGAGATGAGCAGGATAAAAATTGAAAACAATTGGTTATATGAAAAGCGTAGATTAAAATTGAAAGAGTTGATTTGTTGAAATAAATATCTTATAAAACCTATGAAAAGCATCGAACCCTGACAGTTGACCCTAAAAATTAAACCTCGAATCATGTTAAAGAGATGAGCAGGATAAAAATTGAAAACAATTGGTTATATGAAAAGCGTAGATTAAAATTGAAAGAGTTGAGTTGTTGAAATAAATATCTTATAAAACCTATGAAAAGCATCGAACCCTGACAGTTGACCCTAAAAATTAAACCTCGAATCATGTTAAAGAGATGAGCAGGATAAAAATTGAAAACAATTGGTTATATGAAAAGCGTAGATTAAAATTGAAAGAGTTGAGTTGTTGAAATAAATATCTTATAAAACCTATGAAAAGCATCGAACCCTGACAGTTGACCCTAAAAATTAAACCTCGAATCATGTTAAAGAGATGAGCAGGATAAAAATTGAAAACAATTGGTTATATGAAAAGCGTAGATTAAAATTGAAAGAGTTGATTTGTTGAAATTAATATCTTATAAAACCTATGAAAAGCATCGAACCCTGACAGTTGACCCTAAAAATTAAACCTCGAATCATGTTAAAGAGATGAGCAGGATAAAACTTGAAAACAATTGGTTATATGAAAAGCGTAGATTAAAATTGAAAGAGTTGAGTTGTTGAAATAAATATCTTATAAAACCTATGAAAAGCATCGAACCCTGACAGTTGACCCTAAAAATTAAACCTCGAATCATGTTAAAGAGATGAGCACGATAAAAATTGAAAACAATTGGTTATATGAAAAGCGTAGATTAAAATTGAAAGAGTTGAGTTGTTGAAATAAATATCTTATAAATCCTATGAAAAGCATCGAACCCTGACAGTTGACCCTAAAAATTAAACCTCGAATCATGTTAAAGAGATGAGCAGGATAAAAATTGAAAACAATTGGTTATATGAAAAGCGTAGATTAAAATTGAAATAGTTGAGTTGTTGAAATAAATATCTTATAAAACCTATGAAAATCATCTAACCCTGACAGTTGACCCTAAAAATTAAACCTCGAATCATGTTAAAGAGATGAGCAGGATAAAAATTGAAAACAATTGGTTATATGAAAAGCGTAGATTAAAATTGAAAGAGTTGAGTTGTTGAAATAAATATCTTATAAAACCTATGAAAAGCATCGAACCCTGACAGTTGACCCAAAAATTAAACATCCAATCATGTTAAAGAGATGAGCAGGATAACAATTGGAAACTATTGGTAATATGAAAAGCGTAGATTAAAATTGAAAGAGTTGAGGTGTTTGTTGAAATAAATACCTTATAAAACCTATGAAAAGCATCGAACCCTGACAGTTGACCCTAAAAATTAAACCTCGAATCATGTTAAAGAGATCAGCAGGACAAAAATTTAAAACTATTGGTAATATGAAAAGCGTAGATTAAAATTGAAAGAGTTGAGGTGTTGAAATAAATATCTTATAAAACCTATGAAAAGCATCGAACCCTGACAGTTGACCCTAAAAATTAAACATCCAATCATGTTAAAGAGATGAGCAGGATAACAATTGAAAACTATTGGTAATATGAAAAGCGTAGATTAAAATTGAAAGAGTTGATGTGTTGAAATAAATATCTTATAAAACCTATGAAAAGCATCGAAACCTGACAGTTGACCCTAAAAATTAAACCTCGAATTATGTTAAAGAGATGAGCAGGATAAAAATTCAAAACTGTTGGTAATATGAAAAGCGTAGATTAAAATTGAAAGAGTTGAGGTGTTGAAATAAATATCTTATAAAACCTGTGAAAAGCATTGAACCCTGACAGTTGACTCTAAAAATTAAACTTCGAATTATGTTAAAGAGATGAGCAGGATAACAATTGAAAACTATTGGTAATATGAAAAGCGTAGATTAAAATTGAAAGAGTTGAGTTGTTGAAATAAATATCTTATAAAACCTATGAAAAGCATCGAAACTTGACAGTTGACCCTAAAAATTAAACCTCGAATTATGTTAAAGAGATGAGCATGATAAAAATTCAAAACTATTGGTAATATGAAAAGCGTAGATTAAAATTGAAAGAGTTCAGGTGTTGAAATAAATATCTTATAAAACCTATGAAAAGAATCGAACCCTGACAATTGACCCTAAAAATTAAACCTCGAATTATGTTAAAGAGATGAGCAGGACAACAATTGAAAACTATTGATAATATGAAAGAGTTGAGGTTTTGAAATAAATATCTTATAAAACCTATGAAAAACATCGAAACCTGACAGTTGACACTAAAAATTAAACCTCGAATTATGTTTAAGAGCGGAGCTGGATAAAAATTGAAAAAAAAAAAAAATAAATTCTGATGTCAAAAAGATTAGAGCCATGCAAGGATATTAGTGCTGATAAACAAATTTAAAAAAAATCAGAGAATAAGCTTCACAAAACTTCGCGTATGCTTATTTTAGTGGCCATAACTGTATGTATGTATAGGCATATAACAATACTATGTATAGCGACTAAGAAACTCACCGTCTACACAAAAATTATTACACTGAAGAAGGAATTACTAAAGCTGATGCTGCACAATTCAATACATAAATATAAGACTTTCTAAAATACACGTTTATAAAAATAAATCTAATTAAACACGTTTTAATTAAAAAAAAAAAAAAATACAAACATTTCTACACAATATACAGAAAAAATCCGAATATTAATTGCAGAATAAATTTCACATTTAACATAAAATATACTATGAATAACAAAATATGACATATACCATCCACAATCCCATCTTTTCCCACGTACATTGCTCCTGCAAAAGCACTCCCAGCATTTTCTATTTCACAAAAGAGTTTTATAACTTTCCTCACAATATCTCATCAACTTCATATTCAAAACATCATTTTCTCACACTCATTAACATTATTAACTTTTTTTTGGTTTGGAGCAAATCTAAACAAGCCCTTCTTCCAATTATCGAAATACTCTCCTGTGCTTCGTATAATAACTCTAATTCTTAAGCTCCTTCATATTGCATTTCATTTCACTAAGAACTCCAAAATTAAGATTCTTCCTTGGTTAATTTATTTCACAAAAATTCTGCATTTTTTTTTAATTCGTTTTCTGAATCTTAATAAAAAAATAAGAAACATTTTCTTAAATGGGCTTGTATTTATTATTTTATAAATAATAATTTTCGGGGTGAGGTTCTCTCCTAGTTTTGAAAAAATAAACTGAACGAAAATTTCTGTGGTATCCCCTACACCACAAAAATGAACCTCACCCAACAAAATCAATAAACAAAGAGATCAAAAACTTACGAACAATATGGTAAAAATCTACGATAAAACGTCAAGTGCCAAGCCCCAGATGCTGCAATCAAAATGGTTCTGAGGTTATTACAGATATCAAATTGGCGATGAGCACCATGTTACCAATAAGTTGGAGTAGAAAAGGCGTTAGAATCATCACGCATATAGTAAAAAACAGCTAAAAAGTTTCCGAATACCCGAGGGTGGATGGCATTAGATAAACAATTTGAAGAAAACAAGTCACCAAACATTATTTTTGGAATACCTGGATACTATCACTATTGTGCGAATCGGAGTACCATGAACAACCGGCCGAATTTAGGTAAGATTTCTCAGCTTTATTTGAAATATAATATTCTAAGGCCCGCTTGCAGAACTTTTTAACTCAGAATTATTTTTAATATATAATGTATAATGTATAATGTATTTATTTATTACGGCTTTCCTAAGCCTAACTTAAATCTATTTTACATGTTTATAATTGTCTTCTGGACTATGCAATCTAGAATAGTTACATCTGTGTCCTACCTTGGAGTACTATGGATGGGAGACTTCCAGATCATGCGAACAAAGCGTTGCGATTATGTAGTATGTAGGCATTTTACGCATGTTAGTAAAGCGCGAAGGCAACATCTGCACGGCGATGCACTGAGTTAATCGAGTGATGCGTTTCAGTATGTGCTTCGGCAACCTTTTTTGTATGCGCACAAGAGCTTGGAAGTCTTGGCGCTACACAGCAGTATAGTTTCGCTGCACTTCTATCGATGCTATGGAAGTCCGCCTGTCCAGCACTAAATTGGTAGTGTTCTGCAATAATTGTACAATTTTTGTTTAAATTTATTGGAATGACATGATTTAATATCAATCGGTAGTTCATTATATGATTTAAGACCTTTATAATACAGATTACATTTGTCTGCTTCAGTTTTATAAGCCGGCAGATTAAAATCATTTTTATTACGAGTATTTACAGAGTGCACATCTTTTACATATTTTATATTAGTCCTCAAATACGCAGGCAAAGTTCCTTCTATTATGTTTTTAATAAATTTTATGGTATAATAAAAAAGTTGCTGTCTAATGCTAAGCCAATTAAGAGAGCATAGCATGTCTCTGATAGGTGTGTCATACCGTTTTTTGAGAATGAATCTCATAGCGCGGTTCTGTTGCTTTTGTAGCTTGTATATCTGACTATCTCGCAAGATGAAAAATATAGTTGGGCAATAAATAAAATTAGGTTCGATTATAAATCTGTAGACGATGATTTTATACCTTCTATTTAAATATTTGCAGGTTCGTTGTGTAAAATATAACTTTTTCGCTATTTTTCCTACCGTATAATCCACGTGCTCGTTGAAATTCAGCTTATCATCTATTTTTATTCCCAAGTATTTTATAATGCTGACTTTTTCAATTAGTTCGTTATTTATATTTAAGTTTTGTAGCTCATTGTTTTGAAAATTGCGTCTAGATATAACCATAAATTTCGTTTTATTGACATTCACTTTTAGTCTGTTTACGCATAACCAACCATATACGCTGTTAAGATCTTCTTGTAGCTTAGCATATATTTCAGTAATATTGTTCCCACTTATCATCAGCAATGTATCATCAGCAAACAATTTTATTTCACAGTGCTTAATGGAGCTAGTTATATCATTAATATATATATTGAACATTATGGGTGCCAGCACAGACCCTTGAGGTAGACCAACAGGTACCTCCCTTTTATCCGCTACGGACGTTCCAATCACTGTTCTTTGGTATCTGTTAATTAGGAAGTCTTGATACCATTTTAGTTCTATACCAGAAACGCCAATGCAAGAAAGCTTTTTCAGCATTAATTTTTGGTCGATCGTCTCGAATGCACGCTTTAAATCCAAAAACACAGCTAATATGTGTTTTTTCCTGCTTAAGTCTTCTTTCCAGTTAGCTAAAACCAAATTCAAAGCACTTTCACATGAATGTTTTTTTCGAAAACCAGATTGTTGAGGTATAATAATTACATTATCTTCTAAATATTTTACCAGCTGATTTTTTACCACTGTTTCCAAAATTTTTTCATCACATTGTAACGTGTTAATAGGTCTTATCTCCTCAGCTTTGATGGTATTTTTCACTTTTTCTAATGGCACAACTATAGAAGATTTCCATAAACTAGGAACGAGACCTTTATCTAAGCTAGAAAAAACCTGTATACGTTATGGAATCTTTAACGACTCCTTCCGACACAAGTTTCTTCCCTCCAATTTTATTTTTAAACTTACTTACTATATCAACTATCTCTGAAGTGGAAACTTTCTGAAACTTAAAAACATTACGGCCATTTTGCTCATCTATAGTACCTTCATTACTAAAAGAAGTAGGAATATTCATGCTAATCTCCAATATACTATCAATGAAATAGTCATTCAAAGACTGCGCTATTTCATTTTCCTCTGTGTAGAGTTGGTCGTTTATTTTAATTTTTTTAATACCATTATTTTCTTTAGCCATGCTTATGGAATTTTTCAAGTTTTTCCACATGACCTTACTATCACCAGCACTATGGTTGATTTTGTTTTCCATGTACTTGGCTTTTTTTATCTTAATTAGCCGTTTATATTGGCGTTTCGCAATATAATATTCACACCATTCTCCAGTGGATAGGCTGATCTTGTAAAGATTTAGCTTACGTTTATTTAAGTTAGCCAGCTCAAAATCATACCACTTGTTCATAAGTTTGACACTGACTTCTTTAGAGTATGTCAGGGTGGTCACTGCGCTTGATAGCGTATTACATAGGAATGTTGCCTTATTTTCGATGCTCAGATTTTCAAAGTCAGTGTAGTTAAGCTGTCGTAATTCATTAACAAGGCTGTCGCTTGTATAATTTTCCCAGGAAATTATTGTTCTCTTCGTTCTCATCTGAAATAGCTTATGTAATTTGATTTTGAATTTAATCGTTTCATGATCTGAAATCTGAAACTCTTCTAATTTTAAACATGATATAGAGCTACTATCTGTAAATAACAAGTCGATCAATGTATCTGTCTTATCGCCCTTTCGTGTATAAAAATCTATTTTTTGCTCCATAGCAAAGGATCGAAATAAGTCAACTAACTGTTTACTATAAGTTGTGCTCTTGTAAAGGTTTATATTGAAATCGCCCACGAAGATAATATTATCCTGTGTTACGCAGTTATTATTTAAAATGTCGTATAAGTACGTTATAAATTCTGCATCACTTGAGCTCGGTGAGTGATATATCAGAGCTATTTGATATTGGGGGAAAATATTTTTAACTTTTAGTATGATACACCAGATGTTCTTGTTTAATGTTCTGTTGTAACTTATTGAGTATTCAATTGTTTCATTTATATATATTAGCACACCGCCTGTGTGCCTGCTGTGGGAATCGCACCGTACAAGTTTATTTGTTTGTATCTGTAGCTCTTGATTCGTTATTTCTTCAGTCGAACAAGTCTCCGAACAAAATATTAAATGTGGTTTATGTACATCTATCAGACGCTCTAGTTCAGCTTTATTGTCAAAATGATATGAGTTTTATCCATTCATGTGAGGCTAAATCTGGGTTAAAACTTTCCGTTCTGCAAGTGGGACTAATAGTTAATAATTTAAGTATTAGTTTGTGGTAACAGTGGCGCAAGGGTGCGGAAATGATACATAGTTTGTATACACGTGTATACTGTTGGTTCCAATCTAACCCGAGGGATCAGGTCTGCGGTTTATTGCGTCACGTTGCCAGATCACTACACTGTCTTTCAGGCGGAAATTGTAGTCGTGAAGAAAACATCAGAAATTCTGGAGGAAACTTGCTTTAGCTGCAGTCGCGTCAATATATATATTGGTAGTCTGGCGGCGATCAAGGCAAGAATCTCAAACAGTCCTCCATCAAGAAGTGTCATGGAATACATAGAAGAATTGTAGAGACTTCGCTCAGGCCTGGACCATACATCTATACTGGGTTCCCAGTCATAAAGGTAAAAGTCACAAAAAGGGCAATGAATTGGCAAAAAGGTGCACCACTCGTTGAGTCGACGGTAGACGTGCCAATCCGTTTGGGAGAAATCAAAAGAAGACAGGAGCTGCACATGATCCATCAAACAGAAAAGGCGTGGACACAAGAGCGAGACCGCAAAATTTTTTAAAACCATATGCAAATCCTAAAGAATCACAACGTTGCTCATATCTCTAAAGAGAAAAGACTTAAGGCTCACGATGGGCATACTAAATGGACGTCATATGCTTAAAAGTTAGGCCTCGTCAGTAACTGCAGATGTAGAAAATGCGATATGCAGCAACAAATTATTGAGCACTTCCTGCTCGCGAGCTCAAGGCTTCAGCTGATAGCGGCGGCAGACTGCCAGATCTCTAGGCAGCAGTAAGGCTACGGAGTCTCAGTCAATCTGAGTTTTCTGGTAAAAGAACGAATCTCATTGGTCATTTCAACAGCGAACAACTGTCAATATTATGCAAAAGCATTAGCTAATTTATAAGAGAAACTTACGCTTAAGGCACTCAATACTTTGATCTTATGACGTAATTTTGTTTTCATTGGTATTATAAGGGTGAAAGTACAGATAACGTACATGATGATGAAAATGGTGTTTGTTGATTTAACTGTTGAAAAAGTTTGCTCATAATCAACCATTTGTGTACAGTTGATTCAACAGCTATTTGCGATGGATAAAAATTGGCAGAAGTTTCAGTTGAATTGGCCCATAATTGGGTTAGGTGGTTAACTTTTTTCTTTTAGTGTTACACTTAGAAATATGCATATGTCATAACTGAAAACTATACAAGATTTCTCTATATTTTTTTATAGATTTCCAACAACATGCATAAAATATGGTACTAGACAGCAAGAATGCGGAATACTTACCCGGATTTGAAAAATATTACTTTCGTCCCACAACACCAACTAATCTGTTATAACCATGGCGGAACTATACAAGGTGGCAGCATGGGACAGCTGATTTATACATATTTTTTTTTTGATTTGATACATCAACTTCCGGCGCAGTATGATTTTGACATTAGTCCATCGAATTTGCAAAAACAAAGTACATGAAACTTTTCAATCAACAACAACATGGAACTTTTATTTATGTTTGTATGTATGTCACCATGCTGCTACCTTGTATGGTTCGGCCATGGTTAAAACATTGAAATATTTGTGATTGAAGCCATATTTATCATAATATATTAATTATTATCAAATTATATAGTCGAAAGTGTTGTTTTACATTTCTTTAAATTAATAAAGCATAAATTTTTAAAAGTATCTTCTTTAATATTTGTATCTTTTTATTTAACGGGTTAACGAAATGTAAGTAGCCTCAATTACATACATCGGACTGGATCAAAAACTAAAATTGTTTAAGCTCGTCATGTCTCAACTTCTTAATAATAATACCTTCTGGGCCGAAGCATCTTTTTCCATTCGCATAAAAATTCCTAGCCAGCGTAGCCGAAAGTTCATACAGCTCATCGGTAATTTCAGTAGCCAACATATAGAAGCTCCATTATTCTTTCGAAAAACTTTTCTCTTGCACACTCCTAGAGCTGCCTCATTCTGCTGCACCATATTCCAGGATGAGCACGATAAAAGTGTTACAGAGCATGATTGTCCACTTTGACGGACCACTCCTCTTAGAGAAACTCTAATGTATTTTGAAGTTACTTTTCACGGCTCTTGAATACAGGAGCTTCGTTGCGTTATGCGAGCACGCTACTTCAAACCACGCTGGCTTCGAACAGTGATGTCATTGCCAAGACGCAAGAACTCCGACTCCTCGTTTTATACTCATACAAAATCAAACCAACAGTTTAAAGTTTTATTTTCCTGTTTGGAATAAGCACAACTTAGGCCACATGTTATGGCCAATGATGTCAAGCATGCTCACATAGTTTTTTTCCAGAGCGGCTAAGTTCTGCACCTTTTACAACTTTCCCCATCATCAAATGAAATAAATCGCATGATACAGGGTCACCCTTAAGCCTGCTTTTGGTTTCGAATGGCTCGGGGAGATTCTTCCCAATTCTGACTGGACGACACCAGTATCGTGCACAGCTGTATTAGTTACCGAATAAACCAAACTCAGATAAAGCGCCATATAAAGTTTCTTTGAAATATTTGGCACATGGTCAAGCCGAAGTCGTACTAGTAAGTTTCAATCAGCTGAACCACGGTGGTCTTCAATGTTTATTGGGAGATCCTTATATGCCATACTAAGAAGCTGTGCGCAATCAGAATACATTTTTAGCATGCAGCTCATGTGTGCGCTGACTCGAGTAAGGCACACTAACATGTTTGTGCTTTGTATAAGTTAACATAACAAACATTTTAAAACCAGAAATTTATGCCCCTATTACCGTTTACAACTCAACTCTGGTTGGGTTGAAATTTCGCAATTTGGTATTACAGATTACAACTCAACCTGTCAAAAAAAATTTCGGTTGAGTTGTCTAGCCTTACAACTTTTTGTGGCATTGCCGTTTACAACCTTGTGTTGGTGTAGTTGTCAAAGACGTCAAAATCTTACAACTGCTTACTAGCAGTTGTCTCATACAATTTTGCAGTTGTTTTGAAAAAATGTTACGTTTTAGAAGACGGTTCACCACCTAATTTTTAACAAAAATTTTCAAAGTTGGTATCAAAAGACACGTTTCGACCTCCGATTTAAGAATCCGAAAACAAAAATTGTAATTCTTTACGACAGCATGACACTGCTAATACGCGTCCAAAAATATCGAGAGAGGTGCCAAAAGACGCTATTAATCTCGAGAACAATAATCCGAAAGCGGAAAATAAACATTTTATCTCTGTCCGGAGATATTTTCAGTTGAAGTTGGCGATTTTCATGTGGTTGTTGTAATGTTGTTGTCTTTTTTCGGTTTGTGTTTAATATCTTTTGAACGAGTTAAAATTTGTATTTTTCGCCTTCGGATTATTAATACTGATGTCAAGACGCGTCGTTTAATACCTCTCTCGATATTTTTGGACACGTATTAGCAGTGTCATGCTGTCGTAAAGAATTACCACAAACATTAATTCTAATAAAATCTAATTTCATGTGGTTGTTGTATTTTGCCAGATTTTTTGTATACAGCAATGCAGAAAGATGTTGGACCCAACCAGGATTATTTTTACGAATCGCGGCCAAAGGCTGCCAACGCAGGATGTTCTGTGAAAAAAAACTGTGGACCGGGCCTCATATTTCGGACCCTCTCGGGCCATTTTGTGGGTCTTTGTAAATATCTTTCGAAAGAAATAAAATTTTTAATTTTCGCTTTCGAATCCTAAAAACTGAGATGGAAACCCGTCTTTTGATACCACCTTTGATAAGAGTTAGATGGTGCACGGGCTTATAAAACGTTACCAAAAAAAAAACAAAAAATTTAAAGCCGGTAGTTAAACCTTTTTTAATCAAACAATAATCAACAATTTTGTACACATTTCTAGAAAAACCAACGTTTAAACGAATTACATTGAATAACTTTTTGACTTTATGTAGTGACATTCCATAGTTGGACGAGGCTGGTCGCAGTTTGGATGCAGCCAAAATAGGTGAAATTATGCGAGTCCCATTGATACTAATCACTACTCCTGGGAATCCTATTTGAGTAAAATACAGTTTTTTCTGTTAGGGTTTTAATCTACTTCGCACAAATACGCTCCTCAATTATATCTAATACCAGTCCAACACCAAAATCATTTCCACAGCATATTTGATAGCTGCCGTCAGCAAGGAATCGGAGTGTGGCGCATAATTTTAAAATACGAACGCGTATGCGGAAATGGTTCTTAATTTTGTTTAGTACTGAGTAAAATGCTTCCTTTCCAATCTGCAAAATAACTTCATATGAAGCTCATTATTTGTCACTTAAACATTTTCTTACTTGGTGCTTGGTAGTTCCAAGGGATTGGAATGATCACGCGAATGTTTCCGTATTCGCGACATGTCAATCACCAACATTTTCACCAGTTTAAAATAGATTTCATATAACATTAATAAAAAAATCACATTTGAAAATGCTTAAATTTCTGCCACAAATTGATCAGCTGTTCATTTATCTGTCAAATCATCACTTTCTTAGCTTGGCAGCACCAATTCAACTTCAACTGAAATAAGTTGTAATTCGTAATACCAAACAGGAGTTGAGTTGTCTGAAAGTTGAGTTGTTTTAATTACAACCCAACCAAGTTGAGTTGTGTACCGTAATAGGCCCTTTATTCTCTCACGCTGATACAAAGTATCCAGATACAAATAATGCAATTCTACACGCGCAATCGCCAAAAGCGCTGACTGCATGTCTACATAAGATGTCTTAACGCACATTCGCCAAAATTGCTGACTGCATGTCTGGATACCATATCTTGAATCAAGGCCATATTTTCTGAGCTGCGGCGCAACAACGAATATTCACCAAGCAGTGGCGCGACAGCGAAGATCATGGTATATAATTAAGTATCTTTCCAAATTGTAAATCAGTTCTATTTTTGACATTAAATAAAAATCACACGACTTCCTGCCGTAGAAAAAAATATTTTTTTTAATAATTTAGTTCGTTCTAAATTAACTGGCGCCCAACGTCAAAGGGTCCGGTCGCGAAGTAGAAGCGCATAAGTCGATCCGAAGAGGCTCGCCGTTACGAGCGTAATTCGAGTGCAATAGCAGAGATCCCAAGTACCCAGAAGGAAAAGGGAAGACATCTTTACTCCATGCTTGTTGTGTTGCTGTAAGATTAAATTTAAAAATTATTTAAGTAGAATTATTTTTAAAAGAAAAGAAAATAAGTTTTAGGAACAAGTTAATATTTTAGTGAATAAATATTTAAAATTCGAGAAAAAAGTGAGAATACAATTCTAGAAAGAAAAAAAGAAGAGAAAGTTAATATTTTAGATTTGAAATTTTTCATTCTAATTTTTGAACAAAATAATAAAGAGCTCGTACAGCTCATAATAAAAACAAAGTTCCGATAATAATATTAAACACAACTCTGCGATTCACCACAAAAAGGACCCTGCAGAGATTGACAAAATAAATAAAGTTCCACCAATCACCACATAGAATAAAGCCAAATCAAAATGGCCCAAAATAACGTGCTACGACCACCTTTGTTGGGTAATATAGGTGCACCTGCAGCAGGGGCACCAGCACAACAACCAATTCAGCTGCAACCAACTGGCATTTCCCAATGGATGAATGCCTCCTCTGATTTTAGGAACCTTATAAAGGATCTAATAACTGAACTTCTAGTGACGGACGAGAATAACATAGTTAGGAGCGTACTTCATCCCACATAACAACGCTTAACCAACTGGCATTTCCCAATGGATGAATGCCTCCTCTGATTTTAGGAACCTTATAAAGGATCTAATAACTGAACTTCTAGTGACGGACGAGAATAACATAGTTAGGAGCGTACTTCATCCCACATAACAACGCTTAACGGACCAGTTAATCGATGAACAATTTCGAAGTAACCTCTCCCCATGGACAAAGTGCCTGACGTCGTGAGATGCCTACGCGAGTTCGGTGGCAACCCAGCAGAATTCAGTAGCTGGAAAAAAGTGTAGAGCGAATCCTAAAGATTTATGAACCAAGCATAGGTCCACCCAAGTTCTTTGGCATTCTAAGCGTAATTCGCAACAAGATTGTAGGCAGTGCAGACGCTGCACTCGAATCCTACAACACCCCCTTAAATTGAAAAGCAATTTCCCAGTGCCTCACAGCACATTATGCTGACAAACGGGACTTAAGCACCCTGTAGTACCAGATGACTTGTTTGGTCCAAGGCAGGAAATCGGTACAGGAATTCTACGTGGAGGTCTATTCCCACCTTTCGCTGATACTCAACAAGGTATCCTGCATGGATGTTGGCGGGGAGGCCATGCGTGTCCTTACGCGTACATACCGTGACAAGGCACTAGATACCTTTGTTCGAGGACTATCGGGTGATCTGTCCAGACTCCTCGGCATGAAGGAACCGTCTGATTTGCCTGAAGCTTAACATTTATGCATTAAACTGGAAAACCAGAACTTCAGAATTTCTCACTCTAACAGCCAGTACAATTTACCCAGAAGACCAATACTACCTGCAGCATCATTGGGCACATACCAACAAAAGCCTGCACTCCCACCGGGGAAACGAGCGACCACCCCCCAGCGCACACAGGACAATTCAATAGAAATGCTGCTCCTAAACTTCAACGGATAGAGCATATAGAACCATCTCCTGACGCCATCGTAGCCGAAACACAACAATGCGAAGCAAGTACATACGGACACGATCAATTCTGGGAAGACTACTATCAGGATTATTCGCAGTATGCACGTGACAACGAAAAAGAAGGCGAAGAGTTTTGCGACGTTCATTTTTTAGACTAACGCACTCGACATTGCCCTACGTCCAGTGCAAAACCGGCAATGGAGAGGTATTAAAATTCCTTATAGACACTGGCTCCAACAAAACTACATACAGCCTTCATTAGCAAAAATCCCTTTACCAAACGAAAACATTTTTTACGCGAACTCCGTCGGAGGTAAAGTAATAGTATCGCATCATATATTTCTAAATATTTTCGGTTTAAACGAGGAACGCTTTAAGTTTTTCATTTGGCCTTCATTGGTGTCATTCCACGGCATCATTGGGAATGACAGCCTCAAACAGTTGAATGCGGTAATTCATACCTCTAGAGATTACATAATTATTAAAAATGGTAAGAAAATTAAAATTAAGCAACTGCTGTCAAGATCGGTGAACAATTTGGAAATAAAAACAGAGCACCTAACAGAGGAACAAAAGGGAGGGCTTCATAATCTCTGTTACCAGCACTAAAACTTTTCGCAGAACCCGATGAAAAACTGACATATACGACTGTAATGGAAGCGGAAATTAGGACGACGACCGACAGTCCTATCTACACGCGATGTTACCCATACCCAATGTCCCTAAAATCAGAGGTCGAAAGACAAATTGATAAACTCCTGGAAGGCGGCATCATAAGGCCATCGCGATCACTCTATAATTCACCCGTTTGGGTAGTGGATAAAAAACCAGATTCCCTGGGCAACAAACAATACAGACTGGTGATAGATTATCGAAAGTTAAACTCTGTAACAAGAGCAGACCGTTACCCTATTATCGAAATTAACGAGGTCCTTTCTTTGAAGAGTAGTTGTCACCAAATTCCTTTAAAGAATTCAGATATAGAAAAGACCACTTTCTCCATAAATAATGGGAAGTATTAATTCACCACGCTACCATTTGGCTTAAATAACGCACCTTCAATTTTCCAGAGAACGCTGGACGACATTTTGCGAAACTACATAGGACATTGCTGCTACGTTTACAAAGATGATATCATAATATTCACCATAACTGATGCAGCTCACACAGCCCATTTAAAAAGTATTTTCGGCACACTCGAAGATGAGAACATGAAGGTACAACTGGATAAGTCCAAGTTCTTTCAATAGGAGGTCGAATTTCTAGGATTCATTGTAACGCCGGAACTTCAAAGAGCTCAGATCCTTGTTGGGTCTGTCGGGTTATTATCACCGCTTCTTTAAAGATTATGCGAAGCTAGCTAAACCCCTTACAGCCCTTTTAAGAGGGGAGGAGGGACGCGTGTCTAAAAATCAATCGGAAAAAAAGCAGATCACCCTTGATGAGGACGCAATGGCAGCGTTTACAAAAGTTAAAAATATTCTTATCTCAGGAGAAGTAATGCTGACCTATCCTGACTTGAACACAGACTTTAAGCTGACAACCGATGCCTCCAATTACGCATTAGGTGCAGTCATGTCGGAGAAAGATATACCCATTACATTCATATCCAGGACCCTTTCAAAAACAGAAGAAAATTACGCAGCCAGCGAGAAGGAAATGCTTGCCATCTTATGGGCATTGAAATCTCTGCGTAACTATCTTTACGGTTCGGCAAAAGTCAAAATTTTCACAGACCACCAACCCTTAACTTATGCTTTAAGTAACAAAAATAAAAAAAATAAAATGAAATGCTGGAAAGCTATACTTGAGGAATACAATTACGAATTAAATTACAAACCTGGAAAAATGAACGTAGTTGCGTACGGACTATATAGACCACCGCAACAAGAACAGATAAATTCCTTAACAGCAACACGACATAGCGACGACAGCTCGGTTCAAACGTTGATACCCTATACAGACGCACCCATCAATGCATTCAAGAATCAACTTTTCATTTCCACAGGTGAGACCTCCTCATACCAGTTTCAAATCATTTTCCCAACCTATCATAGGCACACTATAGTGGAGAGAGAATTCACGGAAGATAGTATTATTACTTTATTAAAAAAATATTTGAATCCCTCGGTTACAAATTGCATAAAGACAGAAGACAGTATATTAGGAAGAATCCAAACCATTTACCAAACCCACTTCAGTAGATACAGGGTGCGCTACCCGCGAAATTTTGTGAAGGATATCCTTACCGAATCTGAAAAGGAAACAGAAATTATCTGCGAAAACAACATAGCTAATTGCAACCCAACAGAAAATAAAGCTCAACTTTTGGAGAGATGTTAGTTTCCCTAGATGAACGCGAAAATAAAAAAAAATTGCAAACAGTGTAGGATTTGCCTTCAAAATAAGTACGAGGGACACCCAGTAAACCCCATTCTAAAAGCCAATCCAATCCCCAATTATCAAGGACATATTGTTCACGTAGACCTGTATTATACCAGCAATAAAATAGTGTTAACAGCAATAGACAAATTTTCGAAATACGCCCAAGCAAAGATAGTAAAGTCCAGATCATCCGAGGATATATAAACCCCGAAAACATTGTGATAGATAATAAAAAATCCCTGAATTTGGCTCCCATAACCTTCATGCTACAGAATCGATTCGGAGTACAAATATTCAGAACCCCACCATATAAAAGCACAGTGAATGGACAGATAGAGCGATTCCACTCCACCTTGTCGAAATTATTGCGATGTACCAAAGCAGAAAATGTTCATTCCGATTTCCGCGATCTCCTTGATAGATCCCTATACAAATACAATTTTTCAACGCATTGCACTACTAAACGAAAGCCTATAGAATTATATTTTGGACAGACAGTTGGATCGCACCCAGTCGACCTGGACAAAGACGAAAACATAAAAAACTTGAAAATTAAACAAGGAAGAGATTTAGAAGTCCACAATAAGAAAAGAACAGATTTCAGGATATACAGTGCTAATGACGTGATTTATGTAAAATTAAACAAGCGAAAAGGAAATAAATTGTCACCCCGTTACAGGAAGGAAGTAGTACTTGAAGACAAGGGAAATACAGTTACAACTCAGTCGGGAAAGTCGGTGCATAAAAGCCATATTAAGGTTCAATAAAAAAAAAAAAGTAAGCAAATTAAAAAAAAAAAACAAAGAAACAAAAAAGCAAGAAAGATGGAAGAAGGAAATTTTTGTTTTTCTTCTAAAAATTAATCAGTTAGACGAATGAAAATAAAAATTACAAATTATAATAATATTAAAAAGAATAGTAAAGGAAGGTTTAAGGAATGTTCTAATTATGCAAATCTTATATAACCAAAGAAACAGAATTAATAATAATGATAATGACTAATATTTAATATACAGGAATTTAAGTTCAATACAATTAATCTCCTTAAATTTAAGTCAAATCGAGCAATATGCCATAGGCGTACGATTTTAGATATAAGCAATAATTGAGTGTTCATGGTCATTAAGAAAATGAACCCATTTTTCAGTCTCCTTGCCTGCATGGCACATGCGGATGTCCAAATCCACGATTATTCATCATCCCACTTAATAACCATAGATAACGGCCTCTCAAAAATCAAAGATGGCACACTCAAATTGAAAACTGATTATAAACAATAATGAAAAAATTATTATAAACAAGTAAGGAACGCTAAGTTCGGGTGTAACCGAACATTACATACTCAGCAAAGTGAACCTAGGTTAACTCTGGAATGTGTTTGTATGACATTGGTATCAAATGAAAAGTGGTAATGAGTATTTTAAAAGGGAGTGAGCCTTACAAAGTTTTTTCTAAAGTTATATTTTTCGTCAATAAACCAATCCAATTACCATGTTTCATCCCTTTTTTCATATTTGGTATAGAATTATGGCATTTTTTCATTTTTCGTAATTTTCGATATCGAAAAAGTGGGTGTGGTCATAGTGGGATTTCGGCCATTTTTTATACCAAGATAAAGCGAGTTCAATAAGTATGTGAACTAAGTTTAGTAAAGATATATCGATATTTGCCCAAGGTATCGTGTTAACGGCCGAGCGGAAGGACAGACTGCCGGCTGTGTATAAAAACTGGGCGTGGATTCAACCGATTTCGCCCATTTTCACAGAAAACAGTTACCGTCATAGAATCTATACCCCTACCAAATTTCGTAAGGATTGGTAAATTTTTGTTCCACTTATGGCATTAAAATTATTCTAGACAAATTAAATGAAAAAAGGCGGAGCCACGCCAATTTTGAAATTTTCTTTTATTTTTGTCTTTTATTGCACGATATCATTACTGGGGTTGAAAGTTGACATAATTTACTTATATACTGCAAAGATATTAAATTTTTTGTTAAAATTTGACTGAAATGTTTTTTTTTTTTTTAAGTGGGCGTGTTCGTCATCCGATTTTGCTAATTTTTATTGAGCACACATATAGTAATAGGAGTAATGTTCCTGCCAAATTTCATCATGATATCTTCAACGACTGCCAAATGACAGCTTGGAAAACTTTTAAATTACATTCTTTTAAAAGTGGGCGGTGCCACACCCATTGGACAAAATTTTACTAACATTCTATTCTGCGTCACAAGGTCAACCCACATACCAAGTTTCATCGCTTTATCCGTCTTTGGTAATGAATTATCACACTTTTTCGGTTTTTCGAAATTTTCGATATCGAAAAAGTGGGCGTGGTTATAGTCCGATTTCGTTCATTTTAAATAGTGATCTAAGATGATCGCCCAGAAACCTACATACCAAATTTCATCAAGATACCTCAAAATTTACTCAAGTTATCGTGTTAACGGGCAGACGGACGAACGGACATGGCTCAATCAAATTTTTTTCGAAACTGATGATTTGGATATATGGAAGTCTATATCTATCTCGATTCCTTTATACCTGACAATCAACCGTTATCCAATCAAAGTTAATATACTGTGTGTGCAAAGCACGCTGAGTATAATAACGTGTTGAAACACCAAGTAAATAAAATTACTGAAATTACTATCTAATAGTTTGTTAAATACTATAAAAAACAAGTAAGGACGGGACTGTCTTCGGCTGTGCCGAAGACTTCATACCTTTCATGAATGGGGCTTAACAATAATCTTATCCCATTCGTAATCTCCGAATAATCGGATATATAAGATAAGAAATATATAGTGAACAGATCTACATACCTAAACGATTTTTAAGATAAATATAAAATAAAAAATAGGTAGTTACTTTGTGCGAGGATGCAAAGTTTCAGGTTTTTTGTGGTCTGCGTGTAAAAACTATGACTACGAATCACGTATTTCAACTATATATGACATAAACGTAACTTTTTGATGAAATTTTATGAATTTTGAAGCTTCTAGTCGTAAAAAAGGGGCAAAAAAATACAGTTTATATGGGGTATATAATATATGTACCACCGATCTCTATGATTTTTTCAGACAACAATATATGCTATATTTTTATTTATTTATTTATTTATTTATTTATTATTTAAAGTCGACGACAAACTATGGTCGACTGCATAATATAAAAGATATATAAATATACAACTCAAAAGATAAAATTTAATATATATCGAGATTTCAACAATGTTATATTACAAACAAAGAAATATTAATGAACATTACTCTTTAATTTCAGAATATAATAATAATAAGAAATATAAGCAGAAATAAGAACTTATTACGAAATCTTAAACTGGCGGAATGCATCAGATTCCGCTCAGCATGATTTCGGAATGCAACAAGATTCCAATCAGCATGTCATGGGAATCCGGCAGTGCTAAGAGTAGTGTAATGAGGATACGCCATCACAAGGCATAAAAAAGTAACATGACCTGTGTTGTTGGAATGCACCGGATTCCAATCAGCTCGATGCCTGACCCATAAGATTATACTGCCGGAATGCATACGATTCCGGTCAGTGACTCATGAAAAAGCATGTTTTTTACATTGTTGGAATGCCCCAGATTCCAATCAACACAGTACTGTCTTGTTCCTTTTTAATAATACATGTTGTTAAATGTTCCTCCATCCTTAAGCGAGATAGTTCCTGTCTTTTAGGGAAGGAATAAAATGCCGGCAAATTAAATTATCTTGTATCTCTTAAATTAGATAGGCAAGTATTGCATTACGTATAGTGGCAAAAGTACATTCAAGACTGATACAGCTATACAAGTCATTGTAGTGCGCGCACCAGATAAGAAGAGGATTATTTTTAGCAAAGTTTCGTCGACAAAGGGGTAAATAGAAAGGAACGTAGTGTTTGGATACTCTAGGGGGAACCGCAAAAAACAAGCGGCTGAAGAGGTCCGCAGAATCAATTTCTCCAATAATGAGCTTATGGATGAACAATATCCCTAATAATATTCCCCAATTTTCCAGAGTGGGTAAGTTAATAAGAAGAAGTCTACTTCTGTATGGAGGAAGGTGGAGACTTGAGTCCCAATTAAGGCCGCGCAATGCAAATATCAAAAATTGCTTTTGAACTGACTCAAGACGCTTTATATGCTTTTGAGAAACAGGGACCAAACGCACGAGCAATACTCGAGTATTGGAAGAACCAGCGATGTGTAAAGAACCTTAGTGAGGTACGGATCATCGAACTCTTTAGCCCATCTTTTAACAAATCCAAGTAAACCCAACGCTTTGTTGGCTATAGATGAAATATGCATGTTAAAATTCAATTTCGGATCAAAAAGGACACCTAGATCATTTGCAATAGATATACGCTCCAAAGGCGTACCATCTATTACATAAGATTTCAATGCTGGCTTCACTCGGTGAAATGTCATATGTTTACATTTAGAGCAATTTAAAGCTAGTAAATTTGTTGTGCACCAACATTGGAACGAGTCCAAGTCGGCCTGAAGAAGATCCAAGGAATTCAAATCGGTAGGACAGTAAGTGTAGCAAAGTTTTACATCATCCGCATACATTATAGTATGGGAATATAATATTGTCTGTGGCAAGTCATTAAT
Source organism: Eurosta solidaginis (assembly GCF_040869045.1). Taxonomy (NCBI): domain Eukaryota; kingdom Metazoa; phylum Arthropoda; class Insecta; order Diptera; family Tephritidae; genus Eurosta; species Eurosta solidaginis. The sequence continues at coordinate 344,313,744 of NC_090319.1, read as the reverse complement.
GAAAAGGGCAAAGAGCAAAGGGCCTAGATGACTTCCCTGGGGTAAGCCGGAGGAAACTCCGAACGATTCCGACAGATTGCACTTGAACAGGACTTTTTGGGTCCGGTTAGAAAGATAGCTTTTCAGCCACATTAATAGGTGAAACGGAAATCCCAGTAAATCAAGCTTATGAATAAGCAACTCATGGTTGACGGTATCAAATGCTTTGCTGAAGTCCGTGTAGATGACATCCATTTGCTTGTTCGCTAAAAATCCTTCCATAACTTTAGAGGTGAATACAAGTTGTAGTGGTTGACCTTTGTCGAATAAAACCGTGTTGGCATGGAGATCAAATACTATACGTAAGCATTTGGTAAAATTTGAAGCTTCTAGCTGTTAAAATGGGGCAGAAACTGCGCAAAGTTTCTTATCTGAACAATCGGTTGTATGAGATATATACTATATATACGACCGATCTCAATGATTTTTTCAGACAACAATATATACTATACACGTAAGCACTTGGTGAAATTTGAAGCTTCTACCTGTTAAAATGGGGAAGAAATTGCGCAAAGTTTCTTATCTGAACAATCTGTTGTATGAGATTATATATACCACCGGTCTCTATTATTTTTTCAGACAACAATATATGCTACGCATTTGGTGAAATTTTAACATATCTAAACGATTTTTAAGATAAATATAAAATAAAAAATAGGTAGGTACTTTGTGTGAGGATGCAAAGCTTCAGGTTTTTTGTGGTCTGAATGTAAAAACTATGACTACGAATCACGTATTTCAAAAATATATGACGTAAACGTAACTATTTGATTAAATTTGATGAATTTTGAAGCTTCTATCCGTAAAAAAGGGGCAAAAATGAGAGTTTATATGAAGTATATAATATATATGCCACCGATCTCTATGATTTTTTCAGACAAAAATATATGCTATATACGTAAGCATTTGGTGAAATTTGAAGCTTGTAGCTGTTAAAAAGGGGCAGAAATTGCGCAAAGTTTCTTATCTGAACAATCGGTTGTATGAGATATATATTATATATACCACCGATCTCAATGATTTTTTCAGACAACAATATATAATATACACGTAAGCATTTGGTGAAATTTGAAGCTTCTAGCTGTTAAAATGGGGAAGAAATTGCGCAAAATTTCTTATCTGAACAATCGGTTGTATGAGATATATATTATATATACCACCGATCTCAATGATTTTTTAGACAACAATATATGCTATACACGTAAGCATTTGGTGAAATTTGAAGCTTCTAGCTGTTAAAATGGGGCCGAAATCGCAAAAAAAATATATATATATACTATATATATATACTATATATACCATCATATATATATTATATATATCACCGATCTCTATGATTTTTTGACACAACAATATATACTATATACGTAAACAATCGGTGATATTTGAAGCTTATAGCTGTTAAAATGGGGTAGAATTGCGCAAAGTTTCTTATCTGAACAATCGGTTGTATGAGATATATACTATATATACAACCGATCTCTATGATTTTTTCAGACAACAATATATGCCATATACGTAAGCATTCGGTGAAATTTGAAGCTTCTAGCTGTTAAAATGGGGCTAAAATTGCGAAAATATGTATATATACTATATATATATACTATATATACCACCATATATATACTATATATACCACCGATCTGTATGATTTTTTCAGACAACAATATATGCTATATACGTAAGCATTCGATGAAATTTGAAGCCTCTAACTCTTAAAATAGGGCAGCAATTACGAAAAGTTTCTTATCTGAACAATCGGTTGTGGGGGATATTATACTATATATACGACCGATTTCATCAATTTTTTCAGGCAACAATACGTGCAATATACGAAATTATATGGTGAAGTTTGAAGCTTCAATCTGTTAAATTGAGTAAGATATTACAAAAATCCTCTTTTTCTGAAAAATCCGTTGTATGGAGGATATATGCTATAGTGGTCCGATCCGGCCGGTTCCGACAAATGTCTAATCGGACACCCAAGTACACCCGCTCACCAAATTTTATCAAGATATCTCATAAATTGAGGGACTAGTTTGCATACAAACAGACAGACGGACATGGCTAAATCAACTCAGCTCTTCAACCTGATTATTTCGGTATACTTAATGGTGGGTCTATCTATTTTCCTTTAAGGACTTACAATTTTGGGTTTTGTGACGAAATTAATATACCATTTCATTTTCATGAAAGGTATAAAAATAGGTAGGTACTTTGTGTGAGGATGCAAAGCTTCGGGTTTTTTGTGGTCTGAATGTAAAAACTATGACTACGAATCACGTATTTCAAAAATATATGACGTAAACGTAACTATTTGATGAAATTTGATGAATTTTGAAGCTTCTATCCGTAAAAAAGGGGCAAAAATGAGAGTTTATATGAAGTATATAATATATATGCCACCGATCTCTATGATTTTTTCGAACAAAAATATATGCTATATACGTAAGCATTTGGTGAAATTTGAAGCTTCTAACTGTTAAAACGGGGCAGAAATTGCGCAAAGTTTCTTATCTGAACAATCGGTTGTATGAGATATATACTATGTGTACCACCGATCTCAATGATTTTTTCAGACATCAATATATGCTATACACGTAAGCAGTTGGTGAAATTTGAAGCTTCTAACTGTTAAAACGGGGCAGAAATTGCGCAAAGTTTCTTATCTGAACAATCGGTTGTATGAGATATATACTATGTATACCACCGATCTCAATGATTTTTTCAGACAAAAATATATGCTATATACGTAAGCATTTGGTGAAATTTGAAGCTTCTAACTGTTAAAACGGGGCAGAAATTGCGCAAAGTTTCTTATCTGAACAATCGGTTGTATGAGATATATACTATATATACCACCGATCTCAATGATTTTTTCAGACAACAATATATACTATACACGTAAGCATTTGGTGAAATTTGAAGCTTCTAGCTGTTAAAATGGGGAAGAAATTGCGCAAAGTTTCTTATCTGTACAATCGGTTGTATGAGATATATACTATGTATACCACCGATCTCAATGATTTTTTCAGACATCAATATATGCTATACACGTAAGCATTTGGTGAAATTTGAAGCTTCTAGCTGTTAAAATGGGGCGAAATCGCAAAAAAAAAATATATATATACTATATATATATACTCTATATATATACTATATATACCATCATATATATATTATATATATCACCGATCTCTATGATTTTTTGACACAACAATATATACTATATACGTAAGCAATCGGTGATATTAGAAGCTTATAGCTGTTAAAATGGGGTAGAAATTGCGCAAGGTTTCTTATCTGAACAATCGGTTGTATGAGATATATACTATATATACAACCGATCTCTATGATTTTTTCAGACAACAATATATGCCATATACGTAAGCATTCGGTGAAATTTGAAGTTTCTAGCTGTTAAAATGGGGCTAAAATTTCGAAAATATGTATATATACTATATATATACTATATATACCACCATATATATACTATATATACCACCGATCTGTATGATTTTTTCAGACAACAATATATGCTATATACGTAAGCATTCGTTGAAATTTGAAGCCGCTAGCTCTTAAAATAGGGCAGCAATTACGAAAGGTTCCTTATCTGAACAATCGGTTGTGGGGGATATATACTATATATACGACCGATCTCATCAATTTTTTCAGGCAACAATATGTGCAATATACGAAATTATATGGTGAAGTTTGAAGCTTCAATCTGTTAAATTGAGTAAGATATTACAAAAATCCTCTTTTTCTGAAAAATCGGTTGTATGGAGGATATATGCTATAGTGGTCCGATCCGGCCGGTTCCGATAAATGTCTAATCGGACACCCAAATACACCCGTTCACCAAATTTTATCAAGATATCTCAAAAACTTAGGGACTAGTTTGCATACAAACAGACAGACGGACAGACGGACATGGCTAAATCAACTCAGCTCTTGATTATTTCGGTATACTTAATGGTGGGTCTATCTATTTTCCTTTAAGGACTTACAATTTTGGGTTTTGTGACGAAATTAATATACCATTTCATTTTCATGAAAGGTATAAATATATTTTTAGTAGGACAGCATGTCCGCATTTATTGAAGCCAAGTATAAACTTAAACTAGTGATTACAAGTAGTTGGTTTTTATAGTTATAAATTGCTCACTTAACAAAAATGTTTAATATTAAATTGTTTACTTAAGAATATTTTTTATTTCATGTATCAGACGCATTAGTTAAAGTGCTTTCCAATAATTTCCTGTTTACTAGATTTTGGCTATTACTGTTGATGCGGCGATTATTGACTTTAGTCAAAAATCGGTACAAATGTCAAGTCAGCTATTGTTGGGTGAAAATTAACAAAACTCGTGTTAACTCTTCTCCTCTTTAGTCGATTGCCCTCAATCGGCACACATTTTACAAAGAAAAAATCATATAGTAACTTGTAAATATGGGTTTTTAGGTACGTCTACTACACGTTCCGTAGTTACGTGGAACTTTTTTTATTTTTATTGTAGAAAATTAGAGTAGCCATAACGATAATGGTAATAATTATTATATTAGTACTTATGCTAATTACATGTTTTATTATATTATCTTTTACTAGCAACCGAATGTCGCTCCAATGCTCTAGATGGCTTACATATAAAGTCTCAAGTTTTAGATTTAGATTTGTTTCGTTACTATCTTTGATATTAGTTATTAGGTTCGGTAGAACAAATGCGTCGTAACTTCTTAGGTTTAGATTGCTGTAGGTTATGTTGTATATTACAATTTTACAGTTTTCAAATTTTATTAGGGATGTGCCTTTTTGCATAAATTTTAGTTTATTGCAATCGTGAGATATATTTCCATTAAAGTTTTTTAGTATTAATATTCCTGGTTCAACTTCTACAACTGCGGGTTTCGTTAACTATTTCAATTAGCATTGAGCTTCCCTGAATTCTAAAATGTTAATAAGACATTCGTCATTTTTCTTGTTCAAATTTTTCTCAAAGTTATTTTTTACATCTGGACTATATATATAATTTTTATCATCTACGAGTACTTCATACTCGTTTAGTACAATTGATTTGTTTGAGGCGTTGGGAAGGGGTTCGAATCTTATTTTGGATGTGATGTTTGTGGAAAATTATGGGATGAGTAGGGTGAGTATAATAATATTCTCTTGAAAGATGACGGCGACCTTAATATTCCTATAACTGTCGTAGTCCTTGATTAGATCCAGTTCAGTTTGAGTCACTATGTCGGTAGGGACTATATCTAGTTTACTAGAAAATATGATCTGTTCTATATCGTTTATGTGATTTTTTAAGAGTGTTATGTCATTGTTAATCCTGTACGTATGTTCGATGAACTGAACTTCGTCTTCTAATGTTTGTATTTTGTTTAACGTGGAATGTCGGAATGTACCTATGTAGTCACTTATAAGAGCTTGTTGCCTATTTATATGGGTTGTAATATTGTCTATCTGTTGTGTCAAGAAACTGTTAAATCGCGTTAAGTTGATTGCATTGTCCGTGATTGCCCATTCGTTATTGTGTACCTGATCTAGTGCGTTTTTGATTTCTCGTTCGTCGTCACTGTCCATAGAACCTGCTATGAATTTCAACCTTTACCCAGTACGTTAATTAGTCCTCGTTTGGTTTTTGTTTGTAGGCGCAACCTATCTATTTTTGCTCTTAGTAGGAGAAAATTTTCGTTGATGCGTGTCTTCAAAGGAAGTTGTCTTTAGAATTTTTATGTTGTCCGTAATACGTAACATCGTGTTTTCGTATGTGGTTATGTTGATAAATGTAGTACCTTGTCGTAATGGTTAATCGTCTTTAATTCTCCTGTCTTGATTAGTACATATCCGTTGTTTTTCGTTAGGTCCTGCACACTAATTTGTTGGCTTTTGACACCAAGCGCGAGTGTCCAGAGAAAGATTGTCGTTAATAGCATTTTTCTGTGGGAGTTAGGGTAATTGGTTTAGCATTGTCTAATGTTTTTCTTGTGAACTATCCTGCCTGACTTTGTTTTAATGGTTGTGTTAAGGTTCTCTGCTACAATTGCTTTCTTATACCTGGCTGATAACTTATTTCCTAATCTCTTATTTATTTTTGCGAATATAACGTCTCCTTCTGAAAAGGGGTTTGTCTATCTTTATTGTGATAGCAAAGATCCTGCTGTTGTTTTTTCTGTAGTTTCTCCTTGATTTCCTGCCTATATTTCTCTAGAAGGTCGTGGTCGCTACTAATTCTTCTCCCAAAAAATATTTCAATTGGTTTTTTTCCTGTCGTAGAATGCACCAAGTAATTATACTCTTTAACGGATTTTTCTAATAATTCGCTGAAGGATCGGTGGCTTTTCTCCACTTGTAGACAGCGCATTATTTCCTGTAGGGTGGAGTGAAAGCGTTCGACTTGTCCGTTCGAACAACTAGTATATGGAGGTGTTCGATATATTTCTGTACCGAATTCATTGTTAATCATGAAGTTTATAGATTCTGAGTTGAAGGATCTCTCATTGTCCATTTCTATTGTTTCTGGTACTAAGGCAAAGAGGATATCCCTTATTGGTTGCCTTATGTCTTCGGCTGCTTTGGATCGAATAACCTTTGCTACTGCATATTTGGAAAGTTTACCCACAGCTGTTAGAATTAGTTGTTTACCCATTAGTGTAGCTTGTATTTGAGGTTTTGGTGGATTACGCTCGTATTTATTTTCTTTGCATGTAACGCACGATTTGATAATTTTTTTTAAATTTTATTTGTTATTCCAGGAAAGTAATACCTTTCCAGAATTTGTGTTTTATTTTCTTTACTATTCCTGTGGGCTCTATTATGTGTTCTAATAATAATTTCCTCCTGCTCTTTTGCATCTGTTATGTTCTGAACCTCTACCTGCGTAAACCTGATGCGATATTTGCTGAAATGTATTGGGTATAATTCCTGTATTTTTCCCATTATGGGTTCCTGCGTTTTAATGCAGTTTATTACTGATGGGTTGAGGTATCTCTTGAGGATTGAGATAAGCGTTTGATGGGAGAATTCTGGTTCTTTCATTATATGCTGATGGTATGTTGGAAATATTTTTTTAAATTGGTAAGAGGAAACTTCGTCGTTTTTAAGAAATATTTGATTTTTGAAAGCGTTAATAGGTACTTCGACACTATATATTAGATTATGAGATGAACTGTCATCTGAATTTGTTGCCATAGACAAAGTGTTAACCTGTGTTTCATTATGGGGTACTCTTGATAGGGCGTCAGCCCCTACATTTTTTTGCCTGTCTTATAAAATAGCTCGTAAGAGTATTCCTCGAGAGCTGCCTTCCATCTTTTCATTTTTAGTTGTTATGTTTATTACTAAGTGCGTATGTGAGCGGCTGGTGGTAGGTAAAAATGTCCACCTTGGCCGATCCATACAAAAAGTTTCTAAATGAGTTTAAGGCCCAGATTATGGCTAACATTTATTTTTCGTTAGCTGCGTAATGTTCCTCCGCCTTACTTAAGGTTCTTGAAATGAAAGCCAATGGCTTAGAATCTTGAGATAGAACAGCTCCGAGAGCAAATTTGGAGGCGTCTGTTACTAGCTGAAAGCTTTTATTGTAATCGGGATATGCAAGTACGATATCCTCGGAAGTAAGCGAGAGTTTTATATTGTTGAAGGCTCTTATGGCATCTTCATTCAAAATTATATTGACTTCCGAAGATTTATTTTTGGATATTCTACCTTCTTCCCCTCTTAGAAGAGTTGTTAGGGGTTTTGCTAACTTTGCGTAGTCTTTTATGAATCTGCGATAATATCCTGACATGCCAAGGAAACTTCGAAGCTCTTTTAAAGTTGTGGGTTGCGGAAAATTTGTAGTTGCTTCGACCTTCGCGGGATTTGTTCTAATATCATTTGGAGATATAACATATCCCAGGAACTCGACTTCTTTCTTAAACAAATTACACTTGTCCAACTGGAATTTCATGTTGGCCTCTTCTAGGGTTGCAAATATTTTCCTAATGTGATTGAGGTGTTCATCCTCAGTTTTACTGAAAATGATTATGTCATCGATATAGACGTAGCAGTACTTTGCTATATGCTCGCGAAGTATGTCGTCTAAGGCTCGTTGGAAGATAGCGGGAGCGTTTTTAAGCCCAAACGGCAAACGAGTAAATTCGTATTTGCCATCTTTTATTGAGAATGCGGTTTTTTCGATGTCAGATTCCTTTAGAGGAATCTGGTGAAATCCGCTTTTCAAGTCTAAAACGGAGAAAAATTTACTTTCTCCAAGGTTTGAAATTACTTCCGATATTTCGGGTATAGGGTATTTATCAGCCAGTGTAACTGAATTCAATTTTCTATAGTCTATGACCATGCGATACTGTTTATCACCTTCTGAGTCTGGTTTTTTAGGTACGATCCATACGGGTGAATTATACGGGGATCGGGATGGCCTTAAGATACCATCATTCAGTAATTTCTTTACTTGTGATTCTATCTCGCCTTTTAGCGATGCTGGGTACGGATAGAATTTTGAATATACAGGAGAGTCAGTTTGTGTTCTGATCTGTCCCATAACCTTCGTAGTGTAAGTAAGCTTTTCGTCAGGTTCGGAGAAAATTGGGATATGTATTCACAATATCCTTCATACTATTTTTTGTTTGGGAGATAAGCCCTCCTCTTTTATATTTATTGCGTTGACGCTGTGCGAACCCTGCTGCTTAAGTCTGACCATACGGCCATTTTTAAAACCATTTCGTTTTCTGCGGTATATATTACTGCTTCTAGTGCCCTAAGTGTGTTGTTTCCCAAAATGGCATCGAATGATTTTAATAAGGGCAATAGGTAGAACTTAATTTTTCCCTCCGTGTTAAAGAGGTTCACATAAGTGTGTTCCGTTATCTTAACATCTCCTGCAATTGATTTTGCATGGAAAGGTTTTTTGTATTGAATTCGCTTCTTTGCTAAATTCGGTTTTACGTAATTTTTGCTGGAGCCTGTGTCCAGCAGAAATTTTAGGATACTTCCGCTCTCCGTCTTTACTTCAATGTATGGAAGCGAAGAGCTAATTATCCTAAAAAATGGACATCATTGTATTCAGCAACTTCATCTTCGACCTCATATTTGTATTGGTTATCTTCACTTGACGTATCTATATGAAACGTCCTTTGGTTTTTGGTGGGTGGCTGGTTGTTGACCGATTGTGGAGGTCTTTTACCCTGAAACTGATTCTGAGGTGGTTTGTTCATATAATTAATGCGCCGTGAATGTATGCTCTGGTCTATATTCATTGGCTCCGGTTTTCGTTGAGGTTTGGGTGGCCTTGGAGGAGTACTCGTAGCCTGAATTTGGTTGGAGAACTGTGGTTTGTCCTTCCATCTTGGTTGATTGGTTTGTGGCTCGTGAGCTAGTTGTGGATAGAAAGACTGCTGTTGGGAGTGATACTTTCCCGAATTTGGATATCCTTTTTTAACATTTTGTGTATGATTTGTTCTATAGTTTTGATTGTCTAATTTCATACATAGGTGAAGGGCCTTCGGAAGGTCAGCGGGTTCTCGAATGCCCAGTAATCGTGGTAATTCCCCATTTAGACCCCTAATGAAGGTGTCAAGTGCCTTATCCCTATATGATAGCGTCATCATTCGCAGAGATTCGCCATTCATTTCCATACATCCTAATTTATTGAGAATTAACGAAAGGTATTTGTAAACCTGTTGGTAGAAGTCGGCAATGCTCCTGTTACCCTGCACTAGAGTGGTTAATTGATATTCCAAAGTGGAAATATCTCTCTTATCTGCATAATGCATTGTTAGGCATTTGGTAATCGCTGACCAATCCAATGGCGTATTATACGATTCCGGTGCCGTATTAGCATTTCCCGTTATTTTATTCCTAATCACGCTAAGGATTCCGTAATACTTCGGAGTTCCCTTTAGCGGTTCGTAAATACTTAATATCCGATCTACACTTTTTTCCATGAATTGAACTCACCAGGACGACCGGAAAAACCTTTTAGGCACTTAACCACGTCCGGAATCTTATCTAAATCTCCCAGGTTACCCCGATGCCTATCTTCAATTGTTTGGTCTATTGCCGAACTGAGGAATGCGTTGGGATTGAGAGTGGCCTGTACTACACTTGGTACTTGTTGTTGCAAAACATCTGTTGCAATATTAGTCATTAGGACCCTTAGGTCTTCTATGCTTAATTGTTGTCTATTATTTGATGCCTGAGGGGCGGTAGGATTTTGGGAAAGGACTTGAGGACGGATTAAGTTATTAGGGTTTGCCATTTCGATATTAATGATTACCACTACTTTTTATTTATTAATCCTTCTTTCTAGTTAAATATGTTTTTCTTTAGTTTAGGTATGGTAAAAAAAATTATGCTTTCCATGCTCACCTTTTCTCGTTTTATTTGGCGTAAATGTTGCAAATGGCGAAACTGATTAAGGTATGAAAAAGTTGTTGTTGCGAAAAATGTTAGCAATCCAAAATGTGTTGCTGTCCTGCGAACGGATTTTATTCTACTTCTTTTATGCCGCTCTAGATATGTTAACTTTTCGTTTGGCAGTTCACTGGCGGTGCTATTGTAAGGTATGAAAATGTTGTTGTTGTTGCGAAAAATGTTAGCAATCCACAATGTGTTGGTGTTTTGCGCACGGATTGTATTCTACTTCTTTTATGCCGCTCTGGATATGTTAACTTTGCGTTTGGCAGTTCACTAGCGGTGCTATCGTAAGAATATTCCACAGCTTTTGCTCCACTGATTTTAGGAAGGTATTTAATTTTCACTAAATCAATCACTATCACTGACACTTCAATATTTTGTGTTTTCTTATAGCTCGGGCTGGTACATGGTACCACCGGTTCGTGTTGCACTTCTGGGGGCAGTTACTATAATCGCGAGTATCACTACCGCGAGTCCTTATTTTTACAGGACTTTTTCCTTTTGCTCGACGCGAATCCTTATTTGTTCCTTTCAGGATATTTATGCGACTTTTGGCTCGGGCGCCAGTTATGTTCCTTCGGATTAAGGTTACAAAAAAAATATATTTTTAGTAGGACAGCATGTCCGCATTTATTGAAGTCAAGTATAAACTTAAACTAGTGATTACAAGTAGTTGGTTTTTATAGTTATAAATTGCTCACTTAACAAAAATGCTTAATATTAAATTGTTTACTTAAGAATGTTTTTTATTTCATGTAGCAGACGCATTAGTTAAAGTGCTTTGCAATCATTTCCTGTTTACTAGATTTTGGCTATTACTGTTGATGCGACGATTATTGACTTTGGTCAAAATCGGTGCATGAGTTAAATCAGCAATTATTGCGTAAAAATTAATGAAGCTCGTGTTAGCTAATTGGAAAGCGATTTCCTGTTTACTAGTTTTAGCTATTGTTGATGCGGCGATTATTGACTTTAGTCAAAAATCGGTACAAGTGTCAAATCAGCTATTGTTGGGTGAAAATTAACAAAACTCGTGTTAACTTACATAGAATTAGTGTAGAGGAACATAGACACATATTTCAGTTACATCTGAGTATAATGCGTATTGAAATTTAGTATCTAGTATTAATTTTATGCGCAGCAATTTCAGCACAGGTGTATTTACAGTTTGACGTTTAGCAGTCCTTAGAAAGTTTAAGCGTAAACGTCGATTGTTGTAAAAAAACACAGCTATTGTAATCTTATATAAAAAAATAAAGGAAAATGTGTGTTAGTTGGTAGCCGGTTTTTGAAGAGATGCGCCAGTCGATTTTGTAGAAGCTTTCACATAAGTTGCGTATACCTCACGCGGTGGTTTGCCCATAGGTTGGGTTGCGATCGACGCACAGAGTCTCGAGATATAGGCCAAAACGTGAACCCGGATACCCCTAGAATGTGCGTGTAATATGGATATCAAATGAAAGCTGTTGCTGAGAGCTTTAAACTAATTTTCATTGTGATATTCGGTTCAGTCGCATCAACCTAGCAAAACTGATAAATATGCATGCGAAGCGAAATTAAGACGTCCTATTCGATTTGCCTGAAATTTGGTATATAAATTTGCCTATATTAGTATTTACGATGCTTTTTTCCAGGAAGTAGACCAGAGACGGGCTGGTACTGGAATTAGGATTAGGACTAGGACTGAGACTTGGACGCGGAATGGGACTGGAACAAAATACATACCATCCTCTGGGACTGGCAATAAGGGATGAAGAAGAATGAGAAGAACTTGAGAGAAGAGAAAAGAGAGAAGAGGGAGACTGAGAAAGAGATGGAATGAGACGAAGATAGAGATAGATGAAGCGAAAAAGACGGAGGGTGGAGCGAATAAAAGTATTAAGAAAAAGTGAAGAGGGGGGAGGGCAGAGTTAGACAGAAACAGAAAAAGCTTTTTAAAAAGTATGCAGATAAACAAAATTTAGGGCAGAACAACGTCTGCCGGGTCTGCTAGTTATTAAATAAATCAAAATAAGATTCATTGTTTTCGCACAGGTGAAACAAAAATATACGCAAAAATAACACTATTATTATTATTATTATTATAAAGCCATTTTACACGAAATTATAGCAGTTTAGTTCCTAATGGGTACAGCAGAATAGATTCGGTTGTTGGCGAGAGGATAGAATGCGTGCGCGCGGGGATGTGTGGTGCGCTTACCTATGCGGTGCGCTTGCCTGAGCGTTTTACAAAAACAATTGCGTGAAAGCACTTATGGGGTGGCGATCACTGCCTTAAAGCATAAAATAGTTTTCGAAGTTTGCTCCAAATCATGAGATATGAGGATAGAAGTAAAAGTTTTGAAACGATAAGCAGTAACAAAGCAAATTAAACAAGGTAGAATTGGCAACTGAAAAATTTTAGTTTTGCATGAATTGTTACTTCAACAAATTGCAAACAAGCGCATTAACCTTTTGTGGCCTAAGCATATATTTTGGATCCTATACATGATTCAACTACTGCAGGTTTGCTCACTCGAAGCTTTCGAAATCAAAAATCAGTACGGGTTGCTTTTACATAGCATAGAAAAGGCGGAGAAATTATATCTTTCTCAGGTTTTCAGAAAATTGTAGATTTCAAACTAAATATTTCGTCACTTTGGCAACCAGGTTTCGCAAAAAAATATAACCAATATAACTTCCTCAACGTCAGCCCCTTGGAGTCGCTTCTCATCCGAACTAGATGCCTTAAAGAACTGAACAACTGATATTCTGAGTAACTCCGTAAACAGCACAACTTATGAGTGTCTTCCCAGGATATCACTTATTACGGATGCGCATTGTTGTTTTTTTTTTTCAACAAAAGTATTCAAATTGAAAATTTTGTGTGTTTACAGAAAAATTAAATTTTCCGGAAGTCAACGGGTTAAATATTTTTTTCATTTGAAACAACAATTCATACAGAGAAGGGAGAACTGTCCAGTTCACTATTACTTTGTTTAATATACTTTGAGCAGTAATATTCAGATTTGTCTTATTTACAACACTTCTATTCTATCACAACTGAAAATGAAAAGTGATATTTAGCTGAAGTGATAAAGTTACACAATTATATATACCTAAATATGTAATTTACGAAGTTCAGTGGATTAGTCTTGATCTCCATAATACAAATGCATTGCAAAGTGCGCATTACTGAACAGGATAATCAAAATGCGCTTAATTTAGAACAACCAAGTCTCAAATGAGAAGCGTGATTATGTATATTGTCACAATCTTAATTTAAAATATGATTTTAAACTGGTGCTAGTTTAAAAATAAATACTTCTACCTTATACATAAAATTCAAAATCATCATCATTGTTCTTTCCTCTCACTGGCAGATCATGGACGCCACAGAAAATAATAGTTTCTTTAATAGACGATATGAATTTTCTATTCTCCTCCACTATTTTTTCGTGATCAATTTTGTAATGACAAGTTGATTGGTGTTATTTCCAAAAAGTTCTTTGCTTCTCTGACTGCACCCAGGTGCCATTGATTTGTAGAGTGCTTTTTGTCATATTCATGCATGTTTTTATAACGTTGGAAAGGTTTTTTTATCAATGATCCTAGAACACCTTGAACACTTTTCGGCGGAAAAAGAACACAATATAAACACAGTTCTCCGTTCAGTTTTTTCGAATACTGAAGCCAAGGAGAATACATTTTCAGCCATTCAAATTTAAATTTTCGGCCTAAGTCTTCGACGTCGTCATTAAAATTATAATTTTCTGACGGTACCCAACATCTCTTTAGAAATTCCATCTTGTTAGTAGTTGATATCTGTGATGATCGTCCAACACAAAAGCCTAAATCGTGTGAGTGATATTCTTCCAAACCTGTTTCATTTATACATGATGATGCTGAAGTGAAAGAACTTTTTTAACACGATCGGAGGAATTTGTAGGTTGATGACTAGAGGTCGAAGTTTGGCCTTCATCACACTTCGAAGTGCATTCTTACGGATCGTTCGATGGAATATCTGTTAAATTTTCTACAAAAACGAGCAATTATTTGTTATTGAGAAACTCACAATGAATGTTATCAGCATCAAGCTATAATTTTTACAAATCACAATATTCATTAGCATGTATACGCAGGTAATGTTCTAGGACAGTGGCCGAGTGCTAAAAAAATAGCTACAAATCCAAAAGTGGTACCCCAAAACGCGTTTTGCACAGCATTTCTGCGCAGAACACTTTTACCCACAAATTTGTTTGTGTGTACGACAAAAACACAACAACCACATGAAAACTTCAAATGGGTTTTAGAAAAATCTCGGGAATTATAAGAGATATCGGGTTTATGGTTTCGGATTCGAGATCCTGGGGTCAAAACGGGTTTTTGGGTACCACCTTCTGATTTTTAGTTATCTTTTTAGCACTCGGCCACTGTCCTAGAACATTACCTTCGTATACATGCTAATAAATATTGTGATTGGTAAAAACACAAAAAATGTACATCATTCATTCAAACCTTTTGAACATGTGGCTTCTCTTGCAGACTCAAACAGGAAGCAGCAACTTCTTCAACCCGAGTTGTGGCGGGTTCCGCAATCTTTCTTTTTTGTGATGTGAATACACAAGTATACAATTTGGGTTGAAGCAAGAACAAAACTTTTTGAAGAAGATAAGCTTCAAATGCAAATCTCTTCAATTTGAATAGTTTTGTGATTATATGTGGAAATGCATTGTATATTTTAACTCTTTCAGCCTGGCCCCGGATATATATATGTGTATGCGCTAGTGCATATATGTATTATGGTGGATGTCAAATTCGGCTAAATGCCAGGTCCCTGACAAAGTTCAGGAAGATTTTGTAGTATCACCGTAATATGAGAAGCAGTTTATGCTAGATTCCAACTTTTTTGCATGCGAACACGTCTTGCACTTCACCACGGACCTTCCAATTTCAATGTTAACCTGTTAACAGCAGAAAATTCTCTGCCAACAGTTTCAGCTGGTGTTAATATTATTTGATTTTCTCTTAAGATGATTTCTATGTGGGAATATAGGTATTTAGTAGGATTAATTATATTTAAATTTTATTATTTGTAGCAGTATATTTGCATGTTTTGTGTTTTAATATGGATTTGAATTTAATTAAAATAATTTAGAAATTTTAAAAAAGGTAAAAAAGCTTAATTTCAATGGTAAATGGAGGGTTGAAAATGGCCTTGCGGCGTTTCAAATACATATACGCGGTCTAAGTAACAGATAAGACGAGGCAAAAAATATATTACGTTTGGCGCACCTGTGTGGCGCTTGTTTCAGGCTACGAGTGTTTCAGGTTCGAGTTTCAATAAATTTTTTTTTTTTTGATGGAAAATAGATAAAGATGCTCCCCGAAGATTTTGGATAGTGTTATCGAAGTTGATAGTCCTTTGCGGGTCGTTCCGGTAACAAACACCATTAACAACTATATATGTATGTATGTGTGGTTGAAGGGAACTGGACGAGGTTTTTTAGTGGCGGGAATTTTGTTGTCCAGCGCACAACTACTGCGCACTATTTATTTTTACTGCCGGTATATTCTAAGCACTTAACTCGCAGTCCTTTCGAACAAAAACCACGCTCTATAAGTCCTGAACACAAGTCAAAGGCTTCACTGGGTAGGCCATTATTACGATTAGACGAACACATCCCAGTAGGTTAGAGGGTAGAATATACCAGCGGTAGGTATGCCTGTCGTAAGAGACGACTAAAATACCAAATAAATTCAAGGGGTTGGGTAGCGCAACCCTTTCAGGTTGCCAGCGCAATATATAGCTTCTACAAACCCAATTGTCAACTTCACCTATCCGTGGCGAATTTTGTTTCATTAACAACCGAGGCTCTGGCGACTCCGAACTCCCAAAAGCTTCGGGGAGTGTCCTTATCGCTACAACAACAACAGCAACAACATTGGACGAACACATCCGCGCTAAAAAAATATTCTCATCAACAGCCATATTTGGAAGCAGAGGAAAGGGATACCTCCATTGAGTAGGCCTGAGCTATCACGAAACAGGGATAGAGTAGACTTGTTACAAAACGGTCAAAATAGGATAGGCCATTAAGCGCGGATGAAGCTCAGTACATTGTTGTTGTTTTGGTTATGTTAAGAGTGCGACCACTCAAATTGTCGTCACAGTCCTCTAACGGAAGTCCAAAGAAATTGTCAGTTTTAACAGGGGCGGACCATAGGGAAATTGGTAATAAAAGCGTAGGTTGCACATTACAGTTGAACAGATGGTTGGGGTCATTTGTCGAATGCAGGGCATACATTAAGTATGTCGGGGTTGATTGTGGACTAGTAAGAGTTTAACCTGTTACAGTATCCAGAACGAAGTTGAGCCAGAGTGAGTTGTGTCTCCTTGGTAGTATGCTTTCTTCTTCTGCAAGAGTAGGATATTGTATATTGACCTTCTTCCTCTTCTCCTTCATGCACCAGTGGCATCAAGGGCATCTTTGTGTTTTCTGGATTAAAAGGATGAGTTCTTGAACCGACATTAATATGCTTTTTTTGCAGATTTCCAGTTTTTTGATGGAACCACATTATCGGTTTGCATAATTGGGGAATAACATGGTTAGGCATAGGAAGGCTTAGGAACTTCTTTAGGCAGCTTACTCTCTCTAGTCTGGTGTACTTTAACATCACCAGAGAGATGTTGTCGTCGCCGATGAGCTTGGGAGGCGTCGGTGTTTTGAAAACTTCCTTCCTGCAGAAGGTAGCAAAAAATGTCATGTGTGGATCTGTGGTTAAGTCAGCTATGGCTAAACGACCAAACGCTATTCATATATAATACAGTAGTAGTATCGAACTTTCCGCATAACGAATCGAGTGTAACCACTAAAGACTGCCTCCCCAGCGGGTCAGGGGGTCAGAATATACCCGCGGTAAGTATGCCTGTCGTAAGAGGCCACTAAAATACTAGATTCAAGGGGCTGTGTAGCGCAACCCTTCAGGTTGCTATCGCAATATATAGCTTCTCCAAACCCAATTGTCAACCTCACCTATCCGCGGAGAATCCTGTTTAAATAACAAACGAGGCTCTGGCGACCCCAAGCTCCTCATGGAACTTGGGTGTGGGGAGGGAGGGATGGCCTGAAGGTTTAATGTGGCCATGTAAATCGTTCCCGAGATGGTCGAGCTGGCATCTTAATGGTGCTATCCGTAATGGTATCCGGCAAACGACCATTACATTGATAACACTCCCCAAAGCCTTCGGGGAGCAACCTTATCGCTCCAACAACAAAAACAACAACTAGAGACTGCCACTTTGCGTTTTCATGACAGCCGGGTACCCGATCAGGGCATATTACTGCAATATAACCTTATTTAATCAGTAACGACCTGTTCCCATCATTGGTACTAAGCAGTGTGGAGTGTCGGTAATTGATTTTGTCTCAGAATGATAGGTTTCGAGCGTTAAAGCGCTTAACACATTCACTTTTTGTTGGTGCTTTTTAAGCTCAAACTGGTGCTTTTCTATCTGAGCTTCATACCCAAGCCTTCCTAGGCCAACAATTTACTTTAAACTAACACGCTCACTTCAGCCTTTAAATTTCTCATCGAATAGTAAATGTAATATTACATTTACATTGCGCCATAAACTCGAGTTAATGTTCCGTTTTGAAGTTGAACAGTTTTTGTAAGCTGCAAAATGGCCTATAAATTTCTGTATGGCTAATGTGAACGTAAAACCCCTTATTTTAAATGCCTCGTTTTAAAGAATTCCAGTGGTGATATTAACTTTGGCTTGTTTTATGTCAACAATGCTCTCAACTATGGAGTTGGCTGCGCTCATCACCAATCATTGGTAGGTGAAATATACGAATTAACGAAAGCTTGTACCATTATTATTCTATTTATTTTCTCCGTTTTCCCCCTCTAGTTTACACATTTGATCAAAATGGTCCAGAAACGATGAACTTCTGGCTTTGGCTAAAAGGCAGAAGGGCCTTTCAATCTGTATTAAATTGAATATACATATATAAACAAATAATAAGACCAATAATCTCATATGCCGATCTTATATGGTTTAATATCTAATCGAGCCAAATGGAGAGACTCAGACGATTTGAGCGATATATCTTGCGACTTTGTAGCGGGCTCAACCGCCAATCATACAGAACGGGCACCTTCAGGAAGAGAATTTCCAATAAAGTTTTGTATGAAAAATGTAAAATTTCACGAATAGTTTCTTTTTTAATTAAATCCTCAGATAGATTTGTTGAAAGAATGACATACTTAGAAAACGAGTTGATCAGTAAATATTTGTCAAAGCAAACAGAAATATCTTTACCCTTGACAGACAGATACTTATCTCCAATATATTTAAAAATATTAAAAAACAATTCTCTACTACATAAAAATAACAAAACTATTTACTATCATAGACGTTAAAAAACCTATAATACCAACGCAGAAAGTTTAGTTTATAGTACAGACCAATATATAAAGAAGTAGCTTTAAGTTACATACTTAGGTATCTAAAAACATTTTATATACACATATATCCAGATAAAATATTAGCATATCTTCTTTTAAGGCCTTTTTGGAGGAAATTTTAAAATTCTTAAATAATTCTTGTCAAAGACAAATGTATAAAAAGAAATAATCATAATCTATTGTATATAGAAAGTAACAGAACAAATTTTAAACTCCTAGATAAATACAAATATATGTTAGGATAACACTAAATAACTAAATTTTTAACATAAGTACGTAAAATATGTATGTTAATGTGATTTTTTGGGCAATAAATAAAAAAAAAATTTGTCTGGCTTTGGCTCATAACAGCTTTGGGTACGGGCTTTGGTCTTCTAAGTTGTGCGATTTCCGCTATTGCAGCAGTACTAAAAGCAGCATCTGCACCTTTCCTTATTCGTGGGTTGTGGATGGACAATATATAATTTTCAATTAAAAAGGGTTTATATAACAGTAGTAGAAGGTCAAACTAAACAAGTAAGAAAGGTTAAGTTCGGGTGTAACCGAACATTACATACTCAGTTGAGAGCTATGGTGACAACATAAGGGAAAATAACCATGTAGGAAAATGAACCGAGGGAAACCCTGGAATGTGTTTGTATGACATGTGTATCAAATGAAAGGCATTAAAGAGTATTTTATGAGGGAGTGGGCCATAGTTCTATAGGTGGACGCCATTTAGGGATATAGCCATAAAGGTGGATTAGGGTTGAATCTAGAATGCGTTTGTACGGTATGGGTATCAAATGAAAGGTATTAATGAGTATTTTAAAAGGGCGTGGACCTAAGTTCTATAGATGGACGCCTTTTCGAGATATCGCCGTAAAGATGGACCAGGGGTGACTCTAGAATGCGTTTGTACGATATGGGTATCAAACGAAAGGAGTTAATGAGTATTTTAAGAGGGAGTGGGCCTTAGTTCTATAGGTGGACGCCTTTTCGAGATATCGCCATAAAGATGGACCAGGTGTGACTCTAGAATTCGTTTGTACGATATGGGTATCAAACGAAAGGAGTCAATGAGTATTTTAAGAGGGAGTGGGCCTTTCTGGACCAGGGGTGACTCTAGACTTTGTTTGTACGATATGGGTATCAAAGGAAAGGTGTTAATGAGTTTTTTTTTAAAAGGGAGTGGGCCTTCGTTCTATAGGTGTTCGCCTTTTCGAAATATCGCCATAAAGGTGGACCAGGGGTGACTCTAGAATGAGTTTGTACGATATGGTTATCAAATTAAAGGTATTAATGAGAGTTTTAAAAGGAAGTGGTGGTAGTTGTATATGTGAAGGCGTTTTCCAGATATCGACCAAAATGTGGACCAGGGTGACCCAGAACATCATCTGTTGGATACCGCTAATTTATTTATATATGTAATACCTGCCAAGATTTTAAGGGTTTTTTATTTCGCCCTGCAGAACTTTTTCATTTTCTTCTACTTAATATGGTAGGTGTCACAACCATTTTATAAAGTTTTTTCTAAAGTTATATTTCGCGTCAATAAAACAATCCAATTACCTTAACATATTTCATCCCTTTTTTCGTATTTAGTATAGAACTATGGCATTTTTTTCATTTTTCGTAATTTTCGATATCGAAAAAGTGGGCGTGGTCATAGTCGGATGTCGTTCATTTTTCATACCAAGATAAAGTGAGTTCAAATAAGTACGTGAACTGAGTTTAGTAAAGATATTTTGATTTTTGCTCAAGTTATCGTGTTAACGGCCATGCGGAAGGACAGACGGACGACTGTGTATAAAAACTGGGCGTGACATCAACCGATTCCGCCCATTTTCACAGAAAACAGTTAACGCCATAAAATCTATGCCCCTACCAAATTTCAAAAGGATTGGTTAATTTTTATTCGACTTATGGCGTTAAAAGTATCCTAGACAAATTAAATGAAAAAGGGCGGAGCCACGCCCATTTTTAAATTTTCTTTTATTTTTGTATTTTGTTGCACCATATCATTACTGGAGTTGAATCTTGACATAATTTACTTATATACTGTAAAGATATTAAATTTTTTGTTAAAATTTTACTTTAAAAAAAAATTTTTTTTTAAAGTGGGCGTGGTCCTTCTCCGATTTTATTAATTTTTATTAAGCGTACATATAGTAATAAGAGTAACGTTCCTGCCAAATTTTATCATGATATCTTCAACGACTGCCAAATTACAGCTTGCAAAAGTTTTAAATTACCTTCTTTTAAAATTGGGCGGTGCCACGCCCATTGTCCAAAATTTTACTAATTTTCTATTTTGCGTCATAAGTTCAACTCATCTACCAAGTTTCGTCGCTTTATCGGTCTTTTGTAATGAATTATCACACTTTTTCGGTTTTTAGAAATTTTCGATATCGAAAAAGTGGGCGTGGTTATAGTCCGATATCGTTCATTTTCAATAGCGATCTGAGATGAGTGCTCAGGAACCTACATACCAAATTTCATCAAGATACCTCAAAATTTACTCAAGTTATCGTGTTAACGGACGGACGGACGGACGGACGGACATGGCTCAATCAATTTTTTTTCCGATCCTGATTATTTTGATATATGGAAGTCTATATCTATCTCGATTCCTTTATATATGTACAACCAACCGTTATCCAATCAAACTTAATATACTCTGTGAGCTCTGCTCAACTGAGTATAAAAATTAAAAATAAATAATAGTTTAAAAAAACACGCTTTTATAACAAACCGAACTAAAAAATAGAAAATAATTTTCAATTAAAAAGGGTTTATATAACAGTAGTAGAAGGTCAAACAATCGTTTATAGTTAATCACCTCAAAATAAAATTATAATAAAATTTAAGTTATTAACAGAATAATTTAATTCAGAGTAAAAACGTGGGGTGCATTTGACTACATTTCATATCTTTCCTCTCAGATAGTTGCCAATAGAATGATTGTAATATTTAATATCAAGCACCCCACGCTTTTTACTATGAATTAAATTATTCTGTTAATAACTTGAATTTTATTATAATTTTATTTTGAGGTGATTAACTATAAACGATTGTTTGACCTTCTACTACTGTTATATAAACCCTTTTTAATTGAAAATTATTTTCTATTTTTTAGTTCGGTTTGTTATAAAAGCGTGTTTTTTTAAACTATTATTTATTTTTAATTTTTTAGTTCAAGTAATTTTAAAAGTTTCAGTCGAGAGTGATGAAACCTCGAAACGCCAGCGGTCCATGAATGAATCCAACCCCCAAAAGGGGCAAGACGCAGGGAGGCTGGACGCGGTCTTTCGCCGAAATTGCCAAGGGTCGGCAAATCATTGGCATTATAGACGAGAGCAGCGAAGATTGCAGGATCCCGAAACAACAGTGAAAGTGGATCGAGGCCGCGCTCGCTACGGTGGCAGTTAAGGTAGAGATGGCAAGATTAATCGCAAAGATTGAAATAATCCATTGATTTTGACCAATTAATGATTTAATTGTATCGTAGACTTTCTTTCAATTAATTGCAATTTTAATCGATTAATTGACAAAATAATCATTTTTACACACATGTTTTTATCTGTGATTCGCAGCATTGTTTCTTTGTTTTTTCTTACATCACTAAGACTCTTGTTCACTAACATTGCGCAAAATGGCTCCTATCAAAAGTAAAGCTTGGAAATATTTCATTAAAGAAAAAAACAACCTGGTTGTGTGTAATTTTTGCAAGAAAAAGTTAAAATTTTCAAACAACACATCAAACATGTTCCAGCATTTAAAATTGAAACATGCAGCTGAAGTTGATAAGTTTAAGGTAGGATAAAATAGTTAATTTCCTTCAAAGAATGGGTTCGTAATGCATTATTTTATAGCATGATTCCAGAACAAACGAGGATGGCAGTGAAACCATTGATGAAAATAGTGTGGATACTGTGGTCGATATGACAAATGAATGCGAAGGTAGCACAGATGAAATGCCGAGTAGTAGCGCCAGTCAGCCAAGTAGCCGGCCAAGTCAGTTCAGTAGCACCGCCAGTCAACCATTAATTTTAAAAGCATTTACCAACATTCAAAGCTATTCCTCCGGAACAAAAAAGAAGAAAATTACACATGGAATCATGCACATGATCGTCAAAGATAATTTGCCGTTTACCTTTGTCGAAGGTAGGTTTTGTGTTCATTAATTATTCTATTATTTTATTCTAAGAAATTTAACTTTTATTAAAGGTGCTGGCTTCTTAGACTTTATGAAGCAAAATTTTCCACTTTACAAAGTCCCAACAAGGAACACGATAAAGGCTGAAATTGATAAACTGTATGAAGATGAAAAAAAAAAATATGTGTCATTGCTTTCAAAACTGCATTGTGTAACACTGACCACTGATATATGGACTAATATAGACATGAAAAGAATGCTGGGAATAACCGTTCATGGGTTGCTTGAAACAAACCCATTTAATGGAACAATTGGTGTGTATGAATTGAGTGAGTCCCATACATCTTCTCATATATCTGAGATTTTGTCCGATGCAATGAAAAATGTTTCTATTGAGGAAGATAACGTTAAGGCTGTTGTAAGGCTGAATAACACAGCACTGTTCTGTGTTATTGTGTTAACACTCAGTAATGTGCGGCACGCACACGCACACTTATCGATTAATTTATAACACAGTGGCACACTCGATGGCACAAAGCTGTTTCTATAGCACAGAGAATGACACTCAGATCGTAAGTGCACATTCATACATACATAGTCCATTGTGCTTGTTTTGCTTGTGTTGTTTGTACTAGTAATCTTGCCTGTGTATTACGTTTAAAAGATGTGGGCACAAAATGTATACTCTAAGTTGAAAATGTTCTATTTAAACAAAAGTTGTGGTTATATAACGTAGATTCACTAAACATGGGAGTACGAAAGAAGATAAATGTTGCCACGATTTACTTTCCTAAATGGCGTCAAACGTGGCGTTAGAGGTAAGTAACACAGTACTGTGCTCTGATATTGTGCCAACACATATCGACTTTCGATAATCAGTTATAACACAATTGTGTCAACACAATGTGTTAACACTACAAAGTGTGCCTGTGCTACTGTGTTAACACTCAAAAAATAGTGTCATTACCCACCACTAGGCTGTTGTCACAGACAATGTAAGAAATATTGTCAGTGCAATCTATGAAAAATTCGGAAAAAAGCGTCATATTCCATGTTTCGCCTATACGCTGAATTTGGTTTGTTCGAATTCATTAGATATTTCTGCTGTACAAGGCATTATTTTAAAATGCAAAACAATTGTGAAATGGTTCAAACGCAGCGTTAAAGCCAACGACGACATACGAAAGGTGCAAGCAGCCGCTGGCGTGCCAGAGGGTAAATTTTTGAAACTTTTACTAGATTAAATATGCGCTGGAATTCCACGTATTATATGATAGAGCGGTTCATCAAACTTAGTGCCTACGTTAGACAAATTTTGTTAAATTACCCGGATTCTCCGCCCATGATAACGTCAAGAGAAAAGGATGAACTAATGGAAATATGTACAATTTTAAGACCTTTAGAAGCCATGTCAGTGCAGATAAGTGGCGAACGACATGGAACTCTCAGCCAAATAATACCTCTAGTTCATTGCGGTCATGAACAAATTTCGAAAATTTACCCATGTCAACCAGCAGCACAAAAACTGAAACAAGAAATTTTAAAGCAATTTGATAAAAGATTTGCGACCATAGAACAGTCTTTCCTCTTAGCTGCATCCACTATCTTGGATCCAAGATTTAAAAGGGTTAATTTTAAGGATCTGGTGGCTTTGGCGTCGGTATTAAGATACATTCGTGCAGAAATAACCGAAAAAGATGTCAATATGGAAACAGCAAGTGAGTCACCGGTGGAATCAGAACATGATTTTGACTTATGGGCTCCACACAAAACTCTCGCGCACAAAAAAAGAGAGCATATGACGAGGTGCAACCTCAAGACGAGCTTACTTTTTATTTAAACTCCCAAGTTTTGCCACTTAAATCGAACGTAGTAGATGCTTGGGATGACATGAAAACAGTTTATCCCAAGCTCTATGAAGTCTCTAAAAATTATTGCCACTTGATTGGGCCATCAGTGCCTGCGGAACGGTTGTTTTCCAAGGCTGGATCTACCGCAGCATTCAAAAGAAACCGACTAACAACTAAACGGCTGTCAAAACTATTATTTCTACAAACTTGGCTAAATAAAAAATAAAAGAATTTTTTCAAGTAAATTGTTTTTAATTATTTTAATGCATTGTCGTTGTCAATTGTTTTATCATTATATTTTATAAATCGGCAATTAATCGATTGATCCATATTAATTACAATTAATTGCAATCAATTATTTTACTTTTGCAATTAATCATATGATTATTAATCGATTATTTTTATTTTTTTGCCATCTCTACGTTAAGGTTAAAAAGACAACCCTGGTCCACCGCCATCTTACACCGATGCAGGGTGGTTCCAGGGCAATATCAAGCTAATTGCCTGTGACGACGCCAGGTCGGTCAACCTCTATAGAGGTACAAAGTACCAAATCTTACACCGCCAAGAATTGGGGGTACGTTCTTAGCGTTTAGCGATCAAGTCAAGTATTTGGGAGTCATTCTGGATAGGAAGCTATTATGGAGTGACCATATAGTGGAGCGGTCCAAGAAGGCAGCAGCAGAGCTGTTCACCTGCAAGAGGGGATTCTCCCCTAAGGTGACCTACTGTATTTACACATTCATTGTGCGCCCGATTCTTCTTTATGGTGCCTTGGTCTGGTGGCCTGCACTAGCTAAAAATACCTATCTTAAAATGCTTCAAAAAGTTCAACGGAGTTTGGAGCTCTGCATTAACGGGGCTCCCGGCTCCACTCCAGATTCCGTTACATTCATACATGGATACATAGATACATAGATAGATACAGGCCAAGCTAATAAAAGCGTGTTAAAAAGGGCTCCAGTATGCTCTTTCGTAGAGGGAATGCGTTTATCGCATTATATGCAAGGTTTCAAATCTATGGCCATTTGGGTGGTCACAAGTTCAATTGACCTTATGTCAAGGCCAATAGACCTTATGTAACCACACCATCACATTAATGCATTGTCATCGGTCCTTGATACGTATGCAAAGTTTCAAATTAATCAGACTTCTAGAACCGGTGAAAATTAAGCTCAAAGACTCCGTTACATAGATACAGGCCAAGCTAATAAAAGCGTGAAAAAAAGGGCACTTCTATCATTAATAAAGGAATGCGCTTTTCGCATTATGTGCAAGGTTTATGGCCATTTGGGGTGGTCACAAGTTCAATTGACCTTATGTCCGTTAACCTTATGTGACCCCACCATCACATTATTGCATTGTCATCGAGCCTTGATACGTGTGCAAAGTTTCAATCAAACTTATGGCCATTCAAAGTGGTAATAAGGCCAATTGACCTTATGGCCGACAAACAGAACTCGTTATTTTTCTTCTAGGATAGGAAGGAAGTAATTGTGTTTGGGAAAAAAAATTAAAATATAAAATTAAATAATAAATTAGGGAACTACGAGTTTGAAAATAAAAAATATATAAATTAAGACATTAAGAAAAAATTCGTTTTTATTTCCTGGAAAGGAAATAATTGGTTTTGGGGAAATTGCAGAAAATAATGTTTCTTTTGCAATAATATAAACCAATTTTTTAATGACCTTAACCTTATACAGCAACTTAAATTCTCTATCAGAGGAAAATTTAAATTTTTTTTCAAGGATAAATAAATAAATGTTTTTGGAAAAATGGCTGAAAAAGTAAGCTTCTTTTAAGCAGTGAACATTATTAAACGTTTTCGTTTTAAATATGTTCCATAATATTCCAGAAAATTATTAAATTTTCTATACAGACAGTATTTGAAGGCATTATTACTTGAAGTGAAAGAAAACATTATTTTTCATTTCATCAAGTTTTGTAATTGTTGTTTACGCTTTCCTGTTAGCTTTTCCAGATTGTAAAATTGATAATAAAGGTAAAGGAAATGAACTGAACTAAGTTTTCACTTAATGCAATTTTTGAAGGCGTTAAAAACCTCGAGGTGAGTCGAAAATATAGAAACTCCGGCAGCATATATGAAACGTCTCCAAACTCGTTTTTAAGATATAAGTATAGGAACGAATATTTTACATTGAAAATAAATGCGAACATTTTTCAGAAAAAAATAATTTCTTTGTTGAATTTGGAGAAAAATTTCGCGTTTCCTGCTCTAATTCCCTACAAAGGATTCGAAAATTAATAAATATATTAAACTTTCGGTTATGTCTAGGATTTATTACTTTTTTTTTTTTTAAAGAAATTGAGTTTCAATTAAAAACTTGATTTTAAATTAAATTGTTCATTAATAAAAAAATAGACGAAAACAAAAAGAAAATAACCCGCACCAGCACACAGCTGCAGGTCAACTAAATTTCAAAGTCTAGTCGGAAGCTTCTTTTATAAGTTCTCGAAAACGCACAGCCTCCTTCGGCAGCAAGCATTTTTTCTCACAAAAAATAAAACCAATGATAATAAAAATAAAAACTAAGAATAATTCTCAAAATCCAAGCCAACTTTGTTTTAAAATAAGAAGCCATTTAAATGGAGAAAATTTTACGAAATTTTCAAATAAAAGTATATTTTTTCAAAAAGCAGTTTTGTACCTCAGTAGATGGCGTGCTGAATTGAAAAAGAAAAAAAATAATAATTAAAATTGAATTTCAAGTTAAGAGTAAGTTTGTTAAAAAAATAGTTAAAATTTGGATTTTGTCCTATGTACAGGTATTTTTGGGGTACACGACTAAGAAAACTTTGTTCTCACATTTAGATTTAAGCGCAGCCTACTTCAATAGGTAGAACTTTTACAAAATTTACAGAAACTTATTGAGCAAAAAAAGTTTGTTTAAGAAAAATAAAATAAATTTAAAAAATTGGATGCAGGTTCGGGCATAGGCTGCTTTGGTATGTGGTATTTAATGTCCGAGAGAAGAAAATAAATCTGAAATCACCAACTTTTATTTTGTAAAAAAATTTAAATTCAAAGCTACCTATTTCAAAAACTTTGAGAAAATCAGAAATTCGTAAGCAATTCCCAAATCAATGAAAATTTTGCACAAAAAATTTAAATTTTTTACCTAGATACATCAGGTGCATATTTTGTTATTTAAATTATTAAGACATAGTTAAGTTTAAAAGTCCGAAATTATTCAAACAAAATACTCCTTACAATATTAAGTGCATGAATAAATCCACGCTCCATACGAAAAGTAGCACTTTCAAATTCTTTTGCAAAATAATTCAATGTAAAAAATTTGAAAGTGTTAGTTTTCGTTTGGTGAAAAATGAAATAACAAAAAAATTAAGCAAAATTTAGTTATTCCATTACAGTGTCGCATAAAAGGATTTCCTCTGTCGTTAAGACTAAAATTCTTGATTTAAAAATATTAAGAGGTTTTTCACTAATTTCGATTCCTCTACTAGATTCGTTTTGAGCACTATATCAACATTCAGGTTGATATTTTAACCATCTTTATTTTGGTTTGAAGTATAAAAAATGTATTAATCAAAAATTTTCATTTTGATATCACCAAAATTTTTATTTACAAAAACTAATTCGATAGCAAAATATTTAAAATTCAAAGTATAAAATACAAAGTTAATAATTTAACAACAAATAATAAACACTATATTTATATGGAGGGGGACTCCAAGAAAATTTAAAACAAACAAATTATTAATTAATATTAAAATAAATCAAATAAATGTAAGGCGCGATAACCTCCGAAGAGATCTAAGGCCGAGCTTCTCTTCCAATTTGCGTCGTGCTCCTCTTGATTTTTCCCTACAAATTGGCGGGACGGGACCTAGATGTTTTATACCGACTCCGAACGGCATCTCAAGGCAGATGAGTTTTCACTGAAAGCTTTTCATGGCAGAAATACACCCGGAGCGCTTGCCAAACACTGTCGAGGGGCGACCCCGCTTAGAAAAATTGTCTTCTAATTTAAAAACCTTATTCCTAAAATTTTGATGTTGCTTTGCGCGGGGTGCGAACCCAGGGCATACGGTGTGGTAAGCGGAGCACGCTACCATCACACCACGGTGGCCGTGTGACCTTTTTATGTTTTTTGTTGTTTAATGTATTTGTATTTGTATTTAAATTAGTGTTAATAAGTATATTTGCTGGTTTAAGAAAATCAATCGAAAAATGTTTAATAGTATTTTTGTATTGAATTGTAAATGTTTTATGTTTCTTAGAAATAACTTTAAAAGGTCCTTCATAAGGTGATTCTAAATTAGATTTACGAAGAACTTTAACAAAAACATACTCACAATTTTCTAATTTCTTAGGAACGAAAAAGTTTTCTTTGTTATGATGAAAAACTTTAGAACGAACAAGCGAAAAATATTCTCTTATTTTTTGAAGTGTGTCAATAGAAAAATCATGTTCTTTATTACTATTTGAAATATTTATTTCACCAGGTATTCGAAGTGTTTGGCCATAAACAAGTTCAGCAGATGAACATTTTAAATCTTCTTTAATAGAAGTTCGTAAACCAAGTAGAATGAATGGTAAAATGTCAGACCAATGAACCGAGTCGTTTATAATTGCTGCTTTTAAAGTTCGACGAAATCTCTATATCATGCCATTTGCTTGGGGATGGTAAAGAGATGTATGAATTTTATGAGAACCTAAAAGTTTAGTTAATTCCGCAAAAAATTTTGATGTGAATTGTGAACCTTGATCTACTGTACTATTTAATGGTATACCAAATCGTGGTATATAATTTTGAATAAAAGTTTTTACTATAGTATTTGTTGAAATATCTTTAAGTGGATAAGCTTCAGGCCAACGTGAAAATCTATCAATAATTCTTAAAATATAACAATTTTTATTTGAAACTGGAAGAGGTCCAACAGTATCCATATGAATATGGTCAAAACGACCTGATGGTATTTTAATTTTTTGAATAGGAAATTTAGTATGTCTTGAAATTTTGGATTTTTGACAATTGATACAAAATGAAGTCCAATCGTTAATTTCTTTACGCATGTCAGACCAATAATATTTATTTTGAATAATTTTTCTAGTTGTTCTTATACTTGAATGAGATAATGAGTGAATTTTGTCAAATATAATTCTTTTCGTAGAATGTGGAACATAAGGTCGAAAAGGTTGTAGAGAAATATCACACCATATATTTAAATTAATAATTGGAATATGAATTTCTTTTAAATCATTTTTAGAATTTTGATCAGAAATCGTTTTTTGTAAAAATGTATCAGTTTGTTATTCTTTATATAAAGTTTCTAAATTTACATCTTGAGTTGAAATTGCATTTATTTCTGGAATACGGGAAAGTGTGTCGGCAACTATGTTGTCTTTTCCACGTATATATTGAATATCATTTGTAAATTGAGCAATATATTCAAGATGACGTAATTGACGGGGAGATCTATCTACTTTAGAATTTAGAACATGAATTAAAGGTTTATGATCAGTATAAATTGTAAAAGTTCTACCTTCAAGAAAATGTTTAAATTGTTTAATTGAATTATAAATTGTCAAATGTTGAATATTTAGTTTCTGTTGTAGTAAATTTTCTTGAAAAATAAGCTAAGGGTTCTAGTATATTAATGCTAGTTTGTTGAAGAACTGCTCCAGTAGCAACATTTGATGCATATACTGCTAATGATAAAGTACCATTTTTGTCGAAATGTGTAAGTAAAGTATTTTTAGCAAAGAGTTTTTTAACATTTTCCAAAGCTTTTGTGGTTTCATTTGTCCAATTTAATTGTTTGAATTTGTTTTTAATTGCATGTGTTAACATTTCATTCAGAGGACTAAGTTCTGTTGCTAACATTTTAATATATCTGTGATAGTAATTTGTCATACCTAAAAATTGTTGTAACTTATTTATAGAAATTGGTTTTTCAAAATTTGTTTTACTTTCAATTCGATCTAAAGATGGTTTAATGCCTTCGCCTAAAATTTCGTAACTTAAGAAATTTAATTTATTTTTTTTTTTTTTGAACTTTAAATCAATGGCAGAAAAACTAAGTCTCCATAAACCAAATGTATTCCAAGAATGTTGTATAAAAAAAAAATTATAAGATTTCATGAATTTCAGGGGTGGGCACTTGTCCACCCCCTGACCCCCCTGCCGACGCCCTTGACCACATCATTAGCCGCCGGGCATAGCCTTCCACAAATGGTAACAATATTGGTGCTGGCACAATGTCTGATATTTCTGTGTCACAACAACAATTACAATTGAGCGCCAACAACGGTGGTGGTCATCAACATCAACCCCACATGCAACAACAACTACAGCGCTCGACTGTGGTAATAGTCTCACAATCGCCATCCGATGATTTGCAGAGGCGACAATCACCACTGATGACCTGATACGAAACTTTCATTCTCTCTCAATTTGTTTCCAGGAAAGGGGTTTGAAATCAGCTGTCTGTTCATTCAATTGTAAACAAAAGTTCATTCGTTTCCAAGAATGGGGTCTGAAGTCAGATGGCTATAGAGTTGCCTAAAATACGCAAAAAAAATTCTCCAAGAAATCCGTTCGGTTTCATTATTTTCAAATAAATCAGCAAGTAAGCTGATAAAAACTTATTAAAATTTATAAAAAAGGTAAAGTTTTGTAGAAATATTTTGTGGCAGATAAGTGAAAAAATATGAAATAATATTGTTACGAATATTAGCAAAACTAAGGAGTGCTGCCATCTCCAGGCCGATGCTAAGCAGTGACGTGAATCAATGATGACGTGAATTCACATCAATAATTCAATCATTATGTATCTACATAAACGAATCAATAATTGCGTCTACACATATGTACACATTCCGACGAGCAACATTTACATACAAGGCCCCTGCTAACCATGGCTAACCACATTTTGCTATTTTCACCTCAAAAACCAATACTATCTCAACTTCTTTTTGGACACAACTAACACCAACTCACATTTGTGGGACATTTTTCATAATTGTGGTAAATTTCTAAGATGTGCGAATGAAACAGTAGTATGATGTGGGAATGAAACAATAAGATACTACACATTTCGCCACCATTTTTGAAAATTTTTTAAGCAAAACGCGTCTAATTTCAAAATAATTTAATAAAAATTGAATTTTAGAAGTGCTTAAGTGAGTAAGGACATTAAAAATAAAAAAAAATAAAAATATAACAGAAAAGTGAACGTTCAAAAAAAAAACCTCCAACGTAATAAACCAGCTTTCATCAGTCACAAGAGGGCTTCTCCAAGACGCCACTTCAACGTTGGATTATCTGAGGTAAGTAAATGTTTAGTTATTTTAGTATAACTAACTTTTTTGTTGTTGTAGGAGTGCAAATTTGGAAATATATTGCAGAACTTGCCCTTATTATGAAGATACCAAATCAGTGTTACATATTATGGACCTGACCGAGATCAGGAATATTGTTTGGTATTGTCATAATATGAATGGTTCTGAGTAAATACAGGTATTATGGTGATAGCCAAATTAGTTGAAGTGTTTGATGGCACAATATTTGCTGGTAATTCTGTTCTTTAGCTCACAACTGCTAAAATTAGTCAAAATATATCGGGAGAGCTTTGGACTCAGAACAACGAATCTGAAAGTGGAAATTGAAAATTTTATATCTGTGCAGAGATATTTGCAGTTACCCAAAATGTATTATCGGAAACACGAAAAATGATCCCCGATCCCTGCGAAACCGGCGGTGTGATGCATAGAATTTTGGCCTTCGGCCGCGCTGATAAAAATATACCACCAAGGAGGTGGAATCAAAATTAAATCAGTGCAAATTACCTTCGTATACAAAATGTTTTCCTGTGAACAACAACAATACAATAATCACATAAAAAACGCCAACTTCAACTAAAAATATCTCTGCAGAGATATAAAATTTTCAATTTCCGTTTTTGTATTCGTTGTCCTGATTCAAAGACGCCCTCTTGACACCTCTCCCGATATTTTATGACTAGTTTTAAAAGTTGTGAGCTAAAGAAAAAAAAAAATTTTTTTTTATATAAATGTGAAATAAATAGTTATTATGTTCCGCTTATTTAATACGAAAGCAAACGCTCGCCTTTTTATACCACCCTCGAAAGTGTTGGTTTGCTTGGGGTAACAAGCGGATACTAGGTGCCATTTGTTTATGATCTTGTTGGCAAAGAAAAAGAATGTGGACATATTTAAAGATATGTATGTTAATTAATTTAGGTAATTCTATTCACTCTAAATAAATCACTGCTACAACAACAACAACAAAACTCTATATAAACGTATAAAAATATCGGGAGATGTATCAAAATATGCGTTTTGGACCCGGAAACGCGAATATGAAAACACAAATTTTTAGTCTGTGAAGAGATACTTGCAAAAGAAATTGCAATTTTTTGTGTGGTTGTTGTAATGTTTTTGTACACAGGAAACAATTTTGTGTACAAAGGCATTTTGCACGGATTAAATTTTGATTGCACCCCATTAGGGGACCGGCCCCCAGCGGGTTAGGGTATCAGAATATACCCGCGGTAGGTATTCCTGTCGTAAGAGGCGACTAAAATACCATATTCAAGGGGCTGTGTAGCGCAACCCTTCAGGTTGCCTGCGCAATATATAGCTTCTCCAAACCCAATTGTCAACCTCACCTATCCGTGGCGAGTCCTGTTTCACTAACAGACGAGGCTCTGGCGACCCCAAGCCCATAATGGAACTTGCGGGTGGGGAGGGAGGGAATGGGCTGAAGGTTTAATGTGGCCAGATAAATCGTTCCCGAGATGGTCGGGCTAGCGCCTTAATGGTGCCATGGTACCGGAGCGTACCGGAGCGTACCGGATCTGTATCCGGCAAAGGACCATCACATCGATAACACTCCCCAAAGCCTTCGTGGAGCAACCTTATCGCTACAACAACAACAACAACAGGGGACCGGCCAGTGTCTTTTGACACCCTTCCCGATATTATTGGACGTGTATTAAGAGTGTCATGCTTTCGTATAGAATTGCCATCATTGGAACGCATCAAACATTTTTTCCCGTTTTCGGATTCGCATTCTGGGTCCTAGACGCATATTTTGGTAATTCTATACGACAGTATGACACTGCTAATACGCGTCCAAAAATATCGAGAGAGGTGTGAAACGACTCGTCTTAACATCAGTACTAATAATCCGCAACCGGAAAATAAAAATTTTAACTCGTTCAAAAGATATTAACGAAAACCCGAAAAATGTCCCGAGGGTCCCTCAGAAACCGGGGGTGGTATCCATAGTATTTCTCCGCAGAATACCTTTCTGCGTTGGCGGCCTTCGGCTGCGCTTATAAAAAGCTAATAAAAGCGTGAAAAAAAGGGCACTTCTATCATTAATAAAGGAATGCGCTTTTCGCATTATGTGCAAGGTTTATGGCCATTTGGGGTGGTCACAAGTTCAATTGACCTTATGTCCGTTAACCTTATGTGACCCCACCATCACATTATTGCATTGTCATCGAGCCTTGATACGTGTGCAAAGTTTCAATCAAACTTATGGCCATTCAAAGTGGTAATAAGGCCAATTGACCTTATGGCCGACAAACAGAACTCGTTATTTTTCTTCTAGGATAGGAAGGAAGTAATTGTGTTTGGGAAAAAAAATTAAAATATAAAATTAAATAATAAATTAGGGAACTACGAGTTTGAAAATAAAAAATATATAAATTAAGACATTAAGAAAAAATTCGTTTTTTATTTCCTGGAAAGGAAATAATTGGTTTTGGGGAAATTGCAGAAAATAATGTTTCTTTTGCAATAATATAAACCAATTTTTTAATGACCTTAACCTTATACAGCAACTTAAATTCTCTATCAGAGGAAAATTTAAATTTTTTTTCAAGGATAAATAAATAAATGTTTTTGGAAAAATGGCTGAAAAAGTAAGCTTCTTTTAAGCAGTGAACATTATTAAACGTTTTCGTTTTAAATATGACCCATAATATTCCAGAAAATTATTAAATTTTCTATACAGACAGTATTTGAAGGCATTATTACTTGAAGTGAAAGAAAACATTATTTTTCATTTCATCAAGTTTTGTAATTGTTGTTTACGCTTTCCTGTTAGCTTTTCCAGATTGTAAAATTGATAATAAAGGTAAAGGAAATGAACTGAACTAAGTTTTCACTTAATGCAATTTTTGAAGGCGTTAAAAACCTCGAGGTGAGTCGAAAATATAGAAACTCCGGCAGCATATATGAAACGTCTCCAAACTCGTTTTTAAGATATAAGTATAGGAACGAATATTTTACATTGAAAATAAATGCGAACATTTTTCAGAAAAAAAATAATTTCTTTGTTGAATTTGGAGAAAAATTTCGCGTTTCCTGCTCTAATTCCCTACAAAGGATTCGAAAATTAATAAATATATTAAACTTTCGGTTATGTCTAGGATTTATTACTTTTTTTTTTTTTTTAAGAAATTGAGTTTCAATTAAAAACTTGATTTTAAATTAAATTGTTCATTAATAAAAAAATAGACGAAAACAAAAAGAAAATAACCCGCACCAGCACACAGCTGCAGGTCAACTAAATTTCAAAATCTAGTCGGAAGCTTCTTTTATAAGTTCTCGAAAACGCACAGCCTCCTTCGGCAGCAAGCATTTTTTCTCACAAAAAATAAAACCAATGATAATAAAAATAAAAACTAAGAATAATTCTCAAAATCCAAGCCAACTTTGTTTTAAAATAAGAAGCCATTTAAATGGAGAAAATTTTACGAAATTTTCAAATAAAAGTATATTTTTTCAAAAAGCAGTTTTGTACCTCAGTAGATGGCGTGCTGAATTGAAAAAGAAAAAAAAAATAATTAAAATTGAATTTCAAGTTAAGAGTAAGTTTGTTAAAAAAATAGTTAAAATTTGGATTTTGTCCTATGTACAGGTGTTTTTGGGGTACACAACTAAGAAAACTTTGTTCTCACATTTAGATTTAAGCGCAGCCTACTTCAATAGGTAGAACTTTTACAAAATTTACAGAAGCTTATTGAGCAAAAAAAGTTTGTTTAAGAAAAATAAAATAAATTTAAAAAATTGGATGCAAGTTCGGGCATAGGCTGCTTTGGTATGTAGTATTTAATGTCCGAGAGAAGAAAATAAATCTGAAATCACCAACTTTTATTTTGTAAAAAAATTGAAATTCAAAGCTACCTATTTCAAAAACTTTGAGAAAATCAGAAATTCGTAAACAATTCCCAAATCAATGAAAATTTTGCAAAACAAATTTAAATTTTTTACCTAGATACATCAGGTACATATTTTATTATTTAAATTATTAAAACCTAGTTAAGTTTAAAAGTCCGAAATTATTCAAACAAAATACGCCTTACAATATTAAGTGCATGAATAAATCCACGCTCCATACGAAAAGTAGCACTTTCAAATTCTTTTGCAAAATAATTCAATGTAAAAAATTTGAAAGTGTTAGTTTTCGTTTGGTGAAAAATGAAATAACAAAAAAATCAAGCAAAATTTAGTTATTCCATTACAGTGTCGCATAAAAAGATTTCCTCTGTCGTTAAGACTAAAATTCTTGATTTAAAAATATTAAGAGGTTTTCACTAATTTCGATTCCTCTACTACATTCGTTTTGAGCACTATATCAACATTCAGGTTGATATTTTAACCATCTTTATTTTGGTTTGAAGTATAAAAAATGTATTAATCAAAAATTTTCATTTTGATATCACCAAAATTTTTATTTACAAAAACTAATTCAATAGCAAAATATTTAAAATTCAAGGTATAAAATACAAAGCTAATAATTTAACAACAAATAATAAACACTATATTTACTCCCCCTCCAAGAAAATTTAAAACAAACAAATTATTAATTAATATTAAAATAAATAAAATAAATGTAAGGCGCGATAACCTCCGAAGAGATCTAAGGCCGAGCTTCTCTTCCAATTTGCGTAGTGCTCCTCTTGATTTTTCCCTACAAATTGGCCGGACGGGACCTAGATGTTTTATACCGACTCCGAACGGCATCTGCAAGGCAGACGAGTTTTCACTGAGAGCTTTTCATGGCAGAAATACACCCGGAGCGCTTGCCAAACACTGCCGAGGGGCGACCCCGCTTAGAAAAATTTTCTTCTAATTTAAAAACCTTATTTCTAAAATTTTGATGTTGCTTTGCCCGGGGTGCGAACCCAGGGCATACGGTGTGGTAGGCGGAGCACTCTACCATCACACCACGGTGGCCGTGTGACCTTTTTTTGTTTTTTGTTGTTTAATGTATTTGTATTTGTATTTAAATTTGTGTTAATAAGTATATTTGCTGGTTTAAGAAAATCAATCGAAAAATGTTTAATAGTATTTTTGTATTGAATTGTAAATGTTTTATGTTTCTTAGAAATAACTTTAAAAGGTCCTTCATAAGTTGATTCTAAATTAGATTTACGAAGAACTTTAACAAAAACATACTCACAATTTTCTAATTTCTTATGAACGAAAAAGTTTTCTTTGTTATGATGAAAAACTATAGAACGAACAAGCGAAAAATATTCTCTTATTTTTTGAAGTGTGTCATTAGAAAAATCATGTTTTTTATTACTATTTGAAATAATTATTTCACCAGGTATTCGAAGTGTTTGGCCATAAACAAGTTCAGCAGATGAACATTTTAAATCTTCTTTAATAGAAGTTCGTAAACCAAGTAGAATGAATGGTAAAATGTCAGACCAATGAACCGAGTCGTTTGATGCTATAATTGCTGCTTTTAAAGTTCGACGAAATCTCTATATCATGCCATTTGCTTGGGGATGGTAAAGAGATGTATGAATTTTATGAGATCCTAAAAGTTTAGTTAATTCCGTAAAAAATTTTGATGTGAATTGTGAAGCTTGATCTACTGTACTATTTAATGGTATACCAAATCGTGGTATATAATTTTGAATAAAAGTTTTTACTATAGTATTTGTTGAAATATCTTTAATTGGCTAAGCTTCAGGCCAACGTGAAAATCTATCAATAATTCTTAAAATATAACAATTTTCATTTGAAACTGGAAGAGGTCCAACAATATCCATATGAATATGTTCAAAACGACCTGATGGTATTTGAATTTTTGAATAGGAAATTTAGTATGTCTTGAAATTTTGAATTTTTGACAATTGATACAAGATGAAGTCCAATCGTTAATTTCTTTACGCATGTTAGGCCAATAATAGGGGGACTCATGAAAGCATATAAACCTATAAGGTGTAAAATTATATCCATTTACACACATTGTTATATGAACGCACCTAGCAATATTCTTGATAAACTTGATTGTTTATCAGTTGTATTATTGCCAAACAAAAATTTTTTGATTGTTATACAAATTAAAAAATGCCAAGAATAAGTGAAAAATCAAAACTAAAACGTCTTTCCTTGCTGATGTTGGAGATTTCTGATGAAAATGCCTGCTGTAATGTCTGCAAGTTTGCATTCCTTTGAGTTTACCGCGTTTACACAATGAAATATGCGCGTAAATTTATACAAATTGTGTAAATCATTTTTCATACAAAATTTGACAGCTCGTTTACGCACTAGATAAATTTATACGTTTACACA
Source organism: Eurosta solidaginis (assembly GCF_040869045.1). NCBI lineage: Eukaryota > Metazoa > Arthropoda > Insecta > Diptera > Tephritidae > Eurosta > Eurosta solidaginis. The sequence goes on along the minus strand of NC_090319.1, from coordinate 344,275,219 downwards.
CTTTATAAGGCATTTATAAGGTTACATGAGTCCACCTAATATTTAGTTTGAATTAATTTTCTAGTTGTTCTTATACTTGAATGAGATAATGAGTAAATTTTGTCAAATATAATTCTTTTCGTAGAATGTGGAACATAAGATCGAAAAGGTTGTAGAGAAATATCACACCATATATTTAAATTAATAATTGGAATATGAATTTTTTTTAAATCAATTTTAGAATTTTGATCAGAAATCGTTTTTTGTAAAAATTTATCAGTTTGTTATTCTTTATATAAAGTTTCTAAATTTATATCTTGAGTTGAAATTGCATTTATTTCTGGAATACGGGAAAGTGTGTAAATTGAGCAATATATTCAAGATGACGTAATTGACGGGGAGATCTATCTACTTTAGAATTTAGAACATGAATTAAAGGTTTATGATCAGTATAAATTGTAAAAGTTCTACCTTCAAGAAAATGTTTAAATTGTTTAATTGAATTATAAATTGTCAAATGTTGAATATTTAGTTTCTGTTGTAGTTAATTTTCTTGAAAAATAAGCTAAGGGTTCTAGTATATTAATGCTAGTTTGTTGAAGAACTGCTCCAATAGCAACATTTGATGCATATACTGTTAATGATAAAGTACCATTTTTGTCGAAATGTGTAAGTAAAGTATTTTTAGCAAAGAGTTTTTTAACATTTTCCAAAGCTGTTGTGGTTTCATTTGTCGAATTTAATTGTTTGAATTTGTTTTTAATTGCATGTGTTAACATTTCATTCAGAGGACTAAGTTCTGTTGCTAACATTTTAATATATCTGTGATAGTAATTTGTCATACCTAAAAATTGTTGTAACTTATTTATAGAAACTGGTTTTTCAAAATTCGTTATACTTTCAATTCGATCTAAAGATGGTTTAATGCCTTCGCCTGAAATTTCGTAACTTAAGAAATTTAATTTATTTTTTTTTTTTTTTGAACTTTAAATCAATGGCAGAAAGACTAAGTCTCCATAAACCAAATGTATTCCAAGAATGTTGTATAAAAAAAATTATAAGACCATGAATTTCAGGGGTGGGCACTTGTCCACCCCCTGGCCCCCCTGCCGACGCCCTTGACCACATCATTAGCCGCCGGGCATAGCCTTCCACAAATGGTAACAATATTGGTGCTGGCACAATGTCTGATATTTCTGTATCACAACAACAGTTACAATTGAGCGCCAACAACGGTAGTGGCCATCAACAACAACCTCACATGCAACAACAACTACAGCGCTCGACTGTGGTAATAGTCTCACAATCGCCATCCGATGATTTGCAGAGGCGAAAATCACGTCCACTGATGACCTGATATGAAACATTCATTCTCTCTCAATTCATTTCCAGGAATGGGTCTTGAATATCAGCTGTCTGTTCATTCATTTGTAAATAAAACTTCATTCGTTCCCAGAAATGGGTCTTGAATATCAGATGGATATAGAGTTGCTTAAAAATTTCGAGAAATCGGTGCGTTTTCATTATTACACTCAGCTGAGCAGAGCTAACAGAGCATATTAACTTTGTTCGCATAACGGTAATCCGTAACGGCATAAACTAATCAAGGTAGATATAGACTTCTATATATCAAAATAATCTGGGTGAAAAAAGAAATTCATTTAGCCATGTCCGTCCGTCTGTAAACACGATAACTTGAGTAAATTTTGAGGTATATTGATGAAATTTGGTATGTAGGTTCCTGGGCGCTCATCTCAGATCACTATTTAAAATGAACGAAATCGGACTACAACCACGCCCACTTTTTCGATATCGAAAATTTCGAAAAACCGAAAAAGTGCGATAATTCGTTACCAAAGACGGATAAAGCGACGAAACTTGGTAGGTGCGTTGACCTTATGACGCAAAATAGAAAATTAGAAAAAGTTTGGACAATGGGCGTGGCACCGTCCACTTTTAAAAGAAGGTAATTTAAAAGTTTTGCAAGCTGTAATTTGGCAGTCGTTCAAGATATCATGGTGAAATTTGGTAGGCACGTTACTCCTATTACTATATGTGTGCTAAATAAAAATTAGCGAAATCGGATGAACACGCCCACTTTCAAAAAAAAAATTTTTTTAAGTCAAATTTTAACAAAAAATGTAATATCTTTACAGTATACAAGTAAATTATGTCAACATTCGACTCCGGTAATGATATGGTGCAACAAAATACAAAGATAAAAGGCGTAACTCCGCCCTTTTTCATTTAATTCGTCTAGAATACTTTTAGTGCCATAAGTTGAACAAAAATTTACCAATCCTTGTGAAATTTGGTAGGGACATAGATTCTATGACGATAACTGTTTTCAATGAAAATGGGCCAAATCGGTGGAAGCCACGCCCAGTTTTTATACACAGTCGACCGTCTGTCCTTCCGCTCGGCCTTTGACACGATAAATTGCGCAAAAAACGATATATCTTAACTAAACTTAGTTCACGTACTTATCTGAAGTCACTTTATCTTGGTATAAAATATGGTCGAAATCCGACTATGACCACGCCCACTTTTCCGATATCGAAAATTACGAAAAATGAAAAAAATGCCATAATTCTGTACCAAATAAAAAATCTCGTTTTGGTAATTGGATTGGTTTTTTGACGCAAAATATAACTTTAGAAAAAACTTTGTAAAATGGGTGTGACACCTACCATATTAATTAGAAGATAATGAAAAAGTTCTGCAGGGCGAAATCAAAAGCCCTTAGAATCTTGGCAGGAATACTGTTCGTGGTATTACATATATAAATAAATTAGCGGTACCCGGCAGAATATGTTCGGGGTCACCCTGGTCCACATTTTGGTCGATATCTCGAAAACGCCTTCACATATACAACTAAGGGCAACTCCCTTTTAAAACCCTCACTAATACTTTTAATTTGATACCCATATCGTACAAACACATTCTAGAGTCACCCCTGGTCCACCCTTATTGCGATATCTCGAAAAGGCGTCCACCTATAGAACTAAGGCCCACTACGTTTTAAATAATCATTAACACCTTTCATTTGATACACATGTCATACAAACACATTCCAGGGTTACCCAGGTTCATTTTGCTAAATGGTGATTTTCCCTTATTTTGTCTCCAAAGCTCTCAGCTGAGTATGTAATGTTCGGTTACACCCGAACTTAGCTTTCCTTACTTGTTTTTCATTTCAAGTGTACTCAAGTAATAAGCGGATCAAAAATTTTGTAAAAAAGGTGAATTTTTATTTAGTGTTAAACCATAAATAAATTGTAAATAGTGTTTTCTGCAGTGAAAAAATATGAAATAATATAACTGCTAGCAAGATGCCAAGAAACAAGAATGACACACTTCTTATGCGAGGGTAGCCAGCATCTTTGCAATTTTCCCAGTCGAGTGAAACCGGACATCTATAATCCCTTTCCAAGGCCCCATCTTTCGAACAGTGTTTGCATAACAAATTCCATGGTCTTCGCAAAATGGCATTACAATTTTCATGGGTGCTTACTTTGCAATGCTCAGTACATTGTAAGATTACGGAACTGCATAAACCATTTCTTTATGGTCTATCCTGACTTGGAATTGCTGCCGGAGATGTGCTTATGAAAATGATTAATGTACTCTACCAATGCCAACAGCTCCCTTCGTGGCACAGAATGGTTCCTCTATGTTACTCAAATTGATCAGCTATAGAACGCAGCTACAGTTCTATACCCACTATTGTTTAATTCCTTCATCTCGCAGCTCCCTTCCCCACAAGAAGGACTCACTTTGGTATCGAAAATTTACCGGTTTTTATATATAAAAAAGTTATTGACTTGATATCGAGAAGATATCAATTTCTTATAGACGTGTTATCACAGGAATTTTATCGAGTATTTTATCTACAACTCATCACTTTGTTATGAAACAGATGCCAATAAAACCTCTATATAAAACCGATCACATCTGTAACCCGTAGATAACAAGCCGATAACTTGACTATAGTTTGGCTTCGATAATAAGCCGATAGTAAAATAATAACTTGTCGGTATCGGCTGTTGCCGTTAAGAAGCTGACTAAACTTTTCTCAAACAGCCGGAAATTATTTGGTTCTGGTAAATTTGACCCTGTCGTGGCTCTAGTTAATTTAAGAACATAGGTTTTCTAGACGTTCACCTGTATGTTTTCACTACGAACTTCACAAGAACTTGCTACTTACACTCTTTTTTTGGGCCTCGCATAACTCAACCTTATGGCCCTTTCCTTTTTTTCTTATTATTGCATTGGCATCGGGTTCTGAACTATATTCCAAGTTTCAAGCTTGTAGCTTATAGGGAAGTTGCTTAAATTTCGATTAAAAAATTCTGTTCGCTACACAGAGTCAAGCTAAATAAAACCGTTTAAAAAAACACGGCTTTATTATATTCTATTAGATAAACGAGTGATAATCTTAAATTATTTTCTCCGGTTAATGATGGTGAAACAAAGCATACATGTACTTCAAACTTATCACTAATATGTATATTCCATTTCAATTTTTAAGTTCAAGTGAAACGAAATAAATTTTTGTCCAGGGCCGCCGAGAGAAAATCCGGGCCCGGGGGCAAAAAAACACGGGCCCCTATACTAAAATGAACAAATTCTCAAAATCAAAATTACCATCTTCTACATATTTATATGCATTTGTATATACATGTATATTTAAGCATATATATTCATACATGTATATTATATTCAATGAATATATAGTTACGAACTTTAATTTATCTACACATTAATACAGATCAACATATGAGTAAATATGTTTACATAGAAATATACATATTCTTCATAAATTATTAATATACACATTAATAGACACGTTCACAGATTTATAAAATTTGTTGAAATTTAAACGGATTGCAATCTACGAAAGGTGATTAAAGGTGCGGTTTTTTTTTATTTTCTGTAAACAAAAAGCTTGGATAGCATTTTGAGACTCCCGGGCCCCTCCAAAGCCCGGGCCCGGGGTAATGACCCCCTCAGCCCCCCTATAGACGGGCCTGTTTTTTTCAGTGCACGTCTATTCATCATTTTATTTTCTAAAAAAATAGCTACAACCATTCAGCGAGCAGAAATGGCGCTGGCACGTACTCAAACCCAATCGGACTTGGTATCTTGCAAAATTAACGTATCGCATTATTTTCTTGAATGCATTTAAAAATACTTCTACATGCGTTCAATTCATATTTAATTTGATTTAAATTTTAATTATTAAATAAATCAAAATAAGCTTCATTGTTTTCGTACAGGTGAAAAAAAAAAAAATATATACGCAAAAATATTACTTCAAAAGTCATTTTACACGAAATTATAGCAGTTTAGTTCCTAATGGGTACAGCAGAATACTTTCGGTTGTCTGCGAGAGGATGGAATGCGTGCGCGCGGGTAGCTTGCCTGAGAGTTTTACAAAAACAATTGCGTGAAAGCGCTTATGGGGTGGCGATCACTGTTTTAAGCAAATATTTTGTAAGTTGAAACCAAATATTCAACTTTTTCGACCTCAAACAATTAACATTTTTTAAATATATTTTTTTAAATACAAAAAAAGTTTCAGTGCACATCAAATTTTGTACATGTATTGTGTTCGCATTTCCATATAAAAACTTTTGAGGAGCACTGCTCTTGACTATTGTGATACATTATATAGCGACTTACGAAATGTTTTAACGAATCGATACATTAAAAGTTTTCAACTTTTTGAAGAACTAAAAATTAAATTTTTATTTTTTGGATACAAAAAAAAATGTACATGTATTGTGATTTGCATTTCAATACACAACATTTTGAGTAGCACTGGTCAAGGAGTATATAAAGATTTTTAGCAAACGTGCACAGGGGAGCCCTTGTTTTGCCAAGAATTATATGCAACGATCCTGTGGGAACATAGTCGGTTGAACACCATGGATAACAATGCCTTACTTACTAGTTTTTTTTTTTAATGGAGATTGCAATTTTATTTAAGCACAAATGTTCTGTTTCTCTTGTTTAGTATATTCTCTTTAATTTAAGCGCATTTTCAATTCGAATTTGCTAATTTTGGCAGATAAACTTATAATGCATTGCTGAATCTGGAGCTGAATTGCCACATACGATCCATGATCGAACGAAGTTTTTTAAATTACAATAACTCCGAAATGATGTATCGGATTAATAAAATATGTGAACTATGGACAAAGCGTACTCACTAGATCCATAAAATATTATTGTTAATTTTATTTATTTTTTATTAGAAGAGGTATGTTTCCTCGACTAATCAGTTTGTTGATCAATCAAAAAGCGAAGCTATAGAAAAAACAAGGGAGTTGAGGGTTTTGCAAATGGTCTAGCATAATTGCATGCGCAATATTTTGTCACAAAATACCACCAAATTTGACGGCTATACTTTTGCTACCTCATGGCAAATACGCAAGATCAAAAACCATAGTTTATTTTTCCAACATTGAATAGCAAATCGGCAAATGTCAGTATATAACAAAATGTACACAGAAAGATTTTAAAATGAAAATAGTTGTTCACAATCCGTAGCTTATATTTGCTATTTCAACGTTTCCAATATCAAGTGCGCAAAAGTCTAAACTATCTTAACGTTTTTTTTTTAATTATCACGCTTAAAGTAAAGTAATTAATTACATTTCTTGCACGTTTCGAACTTAAGCTATTTCTTTTGGCCATTACTTGTCACTATTTATTATTTTATTTTGATTTTTTGCAATTAATCAATGAACTTTCCATTTGGATTAGCTAAATTTTAGTTTATCTAGTAACCGAAGAATTAGCTATTCAACTTACTTGATTATTCGAATAGATAATAGACATTTCTAAATATTATACAACTTTTACTTTTTTAAACAAAACTTTATTAAAATTATCATTATATTTTTAACCCTTTCTCTAAAAATAATGCCTTCAGGCGAATTCATTAACATTTAGCTACTGACAATTTAAATGGAAGAAAACTGTCTTATGCTGTTAATTAACTTTCTACATTTTAGCGACAATAGCGGATCATAGCCTAACGATATCTATAAAAAATTGTTATCGAAAATAGAAATCGTATTGTTGCGAATATTAACAAAACATAAGGAGTGCTGCCGTCTCTAAGCCGATGCTAAGCAGTGACGTGAATGCACATCAATAATTCAATCATTATGTATCTACATAAACTAAACAATAACTGCGTCTACATATATGTTCCATGTACGTATACGAGCAGCGGAGAGTCAATGCACTAACACATGCATATATCTGAGATACTCCTATAAGTATGCAATGAGAAAAACTATAAAACTGTGCAATTGTAGTTACAGCTGAGAAGTTTGAGAGCTCATGGACAATGCTAGTAAATTCTAGAAAATGCGAACGAGGAAACCAAAGAGTATAAAAGGCGACAGATGTAGAAGCGCTGGAATTCAGTTTGATTTGAGTTGTCAAGCAGTTACGACTAAGACGATATCTAGCGAGCAATAGCAGTATTATTTTGAAAGTCAGTTTCCTTTAAGCTATCAGTTTGGTTATTAAGCTATTCGTTGCACAGTTTGAGTGTTATTGTGAAGTATTTTAATAAAGGCCATTTTTCCATTATTCAATATTGGAGTTATTTATTCAACAGTTTAGCGATACGAACCTAGCAAAAGGGCAAATAAGAGGATTTGCAAGTAAATACGTTACAGTATTATATATCGATTCATTACACAGATAGCGACGGCGAATGTCGTTAAAAGAGTTACTCCACTCCTGGGACTGCACTCAGTAAGTGTGAGTTCTGAAATCTAAATTTTTCTTTCGCACAAATTATATGAAGAAATTCCGCAATTGAACTGCACTAACTTTTTTAACGGTATTCGAAATCGGAAGGCATAACCGATCATTTTAACGAATTTTCTGTAAATCAAACATTTTCGTAGCCATTTAACTGTCGTCAGCTTTTTTGGCTAAAAACGTGATAAATTAAAAGATCACTCTTTAAAATCACGAGAAGTGAAAAGCGCAAGCTGTGGTGCTAGCAAAAAATCATATGTATGTCAAGATCTCGACAAATCGCACCCTAAAAAATGTGTGAATTCCACTACTCGTTTCATTTTACTTTATTAAACAATGAAGTAAGTAGTATGTACGTATATTGCAAAAGGGAAGCAAAGACTTGCTTAGCAAACTTGGTTGGAGGGCCAAGATTTTCATTTTTTAGCGCGTTTGGAGTAATACTTATTGAGTTATATGGATTGGTTACAGCTCGAGCTTACGATTTTTGGCTTTTACGTGAAACATATACTTCAACAGCAAACATCCCGAAAAATTTTCGGATTATTATTACTTCACATAACGTCGGCTTGTACTCAATACCCTCAATCAGAAAAAAACAAGATTTTCAGGGGTCAAAACAACCATTATGGCAGCTATATTGCAATTTGCTAATCATATTAATTGAAATAGTAGAACATTTTGTCAATATTCCGACTGCAATTACTCTCTTGAGATATCACACCGAAATTTTGTGGAGAGATTTAATGATAAAAAACTATTGAACCAGTTTTACGAAATATCGTCGGTCTAATGCCAAAGCCACGAAAGTGCATATTTGATGTTTTGAGAAAAACGCGTTTCCAACCTTGAATACATTGTTAAAAATAGAGATTTAATTTTGTATTTTTCAACCACTATTGGAAGGTTTACTTTTGTAAACCACTAAGTAATATTAATTGAAAAATGATAATTAAAAAAAAAATTTTTTTTCAAAAAAAATGCACATTCCTTGTTTTGGCTTTACAAAATTTGACATATATAATATTTCGTTAAAACAAATAAAATCACAATATTAGGAAATTTTTTTACATTTTTATTGAAACATAGCACAACGTTTTGAAAAACTGAACAAAATTAACATTTAACTCCTCTACAGATACAAAACTTAAATAGAATAGCAAGGCTTAGTCTTTTTCAGTTGCAGACTGAACGAAACTAAAAAAAAAAACAAATTTCTCTAGAAAAAAAAATGAGAAAAGCATTTACGCTTAGTCTTCGTCTGACTCTTCACCAATGTCCTCATCGCGGGCTTGCCTAGCTTCATTTTTCCTATGAACATGTTTTTGATACGCTTCCTCTCCTGCCTTTTTCTCTTCTTCGGACATATTTTCTTATTCCAAAGATTTCTTACATTGGTCTTTCTTTGGCTTAAAGAAGCCTAAGTTGTATTCAGAGAATATCTGGCGATACTTTTCAAATGACACAATTTGGAAATTTTTAGTGCTGCACAACTCTTTGTACATCCTGTACATTATTGATATGTTCAGTGATGAGTCAAGGTACCTCTTCTTGCTGGATTTCCGACAGTAATGAGATTCTACCGCTGGAAAGCTGAGAATCTGGTTTCGTATAAATGTTTCCACATTCTGGGGTAATTTGTTTGACGGTTGGTGTTTCCCGCGTTTATTTTGCTCAAAAATGCCATTGGATGAGCGCTTGACTGCGGCACTTCTCATTAAGGCATCTGTCACATTCAATGTGGCCATAAAAAACTCTCTACATACTGCATGTTTAACTCCATCAACCGTAAGGCTATACACCCAGGTGTAGTTTCTTCTGGAATTTTCGATACCTCTTTGAAAATCAAGAGGAGTACGACGCAAATTGGAAGAGAAGCTCGGCCTTAGATCTTTTCGGAGGCTATTAAGCCTTTTAAGTTTCCTAACATTTTTCTTCCATCTATTCTCGTTTTTTTTCTTTCTTTTTGGACGTTTAGAAAATGGGTCAACATCACTTTTTACTGAGCTCTCATTTTCTATGTCTGATGAATTTGAAGGTTGATAGAGGTCCGAAGATGAACCAGAAATACTCAAATCTTCTTCTAGTGTTCGTGGTGATGCTGGCGTCAGCTTGCTAAATTTGTCAATCCGACGAGATGTTGACGGGTGTTGGTCAAATTTACTGCATTGTTGCTGTAAATCTGGATTCTCAATGTTCTTTCTTAACGACACTACGTTAAGCACAATATCATCTGAAAATAGAAAAATCTAAAAATTATGACCTCAAAATAAAATTTAAGTTATTAATAGAATAATTGAATTCAGAGTAAAAAGCGTGGGGTGCATTTGACTACATTACTTATCTTTCCTCTCAGATAGTTGACAATAGAATGATTGTAACATTCAATATCAAGCACCCCACGCTTTTTACTGTGAATTAAATTATTCTGTTAATAACTTAAATTTTATTATAATTTTATTTTGAGGTGATTAACTATAAATGATTGTTTGACCTTCTACTACTGTTATATAAACTCTTTTTAATTGAAAATTATTTTCTATTTTTTAGTTCGGTTAGCTATAAAAGCGTGCATTTTTAGTTTTTCAAACTATTATTTATTTTTAATTTTTTAGTTCAAGCAATTTTAAAAGTTTTAGTCGAGAGTGATGAAACCTCGAAACACCAGCGGTCCATTGATGAATCCAACCCCACGGCACCGAAAAGGGCCAAGAAGCAGGGAGGCTGGACGCGGTCTTTCGCCGAAATTGCCAAGGGTCGGCAGATCATTGGCATTATAGACGAGAGAAGCGAAGATGGCAGGATCCCGAAACAACAGTGGAAGTGGATCGACGCCGCGCTCGCTACGGTGGCCGTTAAGGTTAAGAAAGACAACCCTGGTCCACCGCCATCTTACACCGATGCAGGGTGGTTCCAGGGCAATGTCAAGCTAATTTCGTGTGACGACGCCAGGTTGGTAAACCTCTATAGGGCCGCCGTAACGCTGTTAGGGGTAGTATATCCGGGCGCGCGCCTCAAGAGAGTGGATGGGCGTGATATCCCCTCACGACCAAGGGCTAGAGCCTGGATTCCAGTGAGGCCAACGGACCCAGCTGAAATCCTGGAGCTTCTCCAGGAGTACAACCCGCCACAGGTTTGGAACTCAACCCGGATAAAACCGAGCTTGTTCTCTTCACGATGAAGTACAAAGTACCAAATCTTACACCGCCAAGAATTGGGGGTACGCTCTTAGCGTTTAGCGATCAAGTCAAGTATTTGGGAGTCATTCTGGATAGGAAGCTATTATGGAGTGAACATATAGTGGAGCGAATCCAAGAAGGCAGCAGCAGAGCTGCTCACCTGCAAGAGGGCAATTGGCGCCTCCTGGGGATTCTCTTCTAAGGTGACCTACTGGATTTACACAGCCATTGTGCGCCCGATGCTTCTTTATGGTGCCTTGGTCTGGTGGCCTGTACTAGCTAAAAGTACCTATCTTAAAATGCTTCAAAAGGTGAACGGAGTTCGGAGCTCTGCATTACCGGAGCTCTCGGCTCCACTCCAGATCCCGTTACATACATCATGGATACATAGATATATAGATAGATACAGGCCGAGCTAATAAAATCGTGTTCAAAAGGGCTCCAGTATGCTCTTTCGTAGATGTGCGATGCATCCACTTCTATCATTAATAAAGGAATGCGTTTTGCGCATTATCTGCAAAGTTTAAAATCTATGGTCATTTGGGGTGGTCATAAGTTCAATTGACCTTATGACCGTTAACCTTATGTCACCACAGCATCACACTAATGCATTGTCATCGAGCCTTGATACGTATGCAAAGTTTCAATCAAACTCATGGCCATTCAAAGTGGTAATAAGACCAATTGACCTTATGGCCGTTGACCTTATGTCACGCACCATCACATTAATGCATTATCATCGAGAACGCCAATTGACCTTATAGCCGTTGACCTTATGTCACCACAGCATCACATTAATGCATTGTCATCGAGCCTTGATACGTGTGCAAAGTTTCAATCAAACTTATGTCCATTCAAAGTGGTAATAAGACCAATTGACCTTATGGCCGTTGACCTTATGTCACGCACCATCACATTAATGCATTATCATCGAGCCTTGATAGAAAAGAGTTTCAGTCAAACTTGTGGACATTCAAAGTGGTACAAACGCCAATTGACTTTATGGCCGTTGACCTTATGTCACCACACCATCACACTATTGCATTGTCATCAAGCCTTGATAAGTGTGCAAAGTTTCAATCAAACTTTTGGCCACTCAAAGTGGTAATAAGGCCAATTGACCTTATGGCCGTTGACCTTATGACACCACACCACCACATTAATGCATTGTCATCGATCCTTGATATATATGCAAAGTTTCAAATTAATCAGACTTCTAGAAACCGGTGAAAATTAAGCTCAAAAATTCCGTTACATACAGGTCAAGCTAATAAAAGCGTGTTAAAAAGGGTTTACATACAGCAAAACCAAACAAAAACTTAATAGGTACTTACTCAGTGTAGCAAATAATCTTAACCCTTTCGAACCTGTTGGTACACCGCATGCACCACTAAGGTCCGGTTTTTCAGTACAAGTTCAACTCAGTTTGTCAGTTAAACTACGCTTAAACTTATTCTGCAGTTTTTCAGTCCACTTTAACTGAAGTTTAAGCTGAGCTTAAGCGGCCGATCTGACATGGTTAAACTCTAGTTAACCTATCGGTGATTTGCATTCGTTCGAAATGGCGTCGAATATACCCAACGAGCATTTGGCTTGAGTACCATTAGAGCTCATGTTGATAACTAGCATACCTCGAAAATCTCAAGAGTTGTTACGAAACAGTGGCTCAACTTGAGAATCATAATGTACTCTGCAAAAGAGGGAATTTTTTATAAAGCGAAAAATGCTATTACTTAAGTTGAAAAATGATAGTTCCCAACTTGTGGTCCTGTTACTGAACTCAAGGGTAAGATTCCAATACTACAGTATTTTCACAAAAATAAAATATATATGATTTATTTTTGATAAATTACGCTTCGTTACTGCTTTCAATCAGGTGTTTATTTCTCACAATAAATAGCTGTTGGCTTTGGTTGTACCACCTTGGATATTTTTTTTTCAACTTCACCTTAACTCGACATGCAATGTAGGATATCAACACGTTTCGTTGAATATTCATTTGAAAACTGTACATTTCTCAAAATCTCCCAAAGTTGATAATAATTTGAAAATGCTAATGACATTGGAGATCAACTTGAGAACTATAAAGTTTACAAAATTTCTCAAAGGATGGATAGTGATTGCAGAATGAAGTTGGATATCAACTTGAGAGCTATCTGGTTTAAGAATAATTAAATAATGATTTGAATACCACCTCCAGACCTAGATTATATTCCACAAAAAAGTCTACTCCAAAAGCGGCCTTAAACTGTGTCTGAAAAACTGCTCAGTAGTTTAACTGGAGTTTAAATTTGACTAGAGTTTAAGCAAACTTAGTTTAAGCTTAGCTTAACCAACTACTGATAAACCGGGCCTAAATGTGTATAATGGACTACATCCTTAAAATCACACTCAAACTGAATAAAAAATGTACCAAAGAAGGCTATTTAGTTTGTCTAAAGGTACATATAAAAATAATTTCATTTTCTCCTGCGCCGTACGCTCAGTTTTGAGATAAATAGTGAAAGGTTCCGACAAATGTTTGGTTTTTGATTAATAATTCTAAAAAACAAAAGTTTTAACTGCCAAAAAATTTGTTTTTATGGAAGATATTTATTATTTTTACAAGCGTAAGTGTATCTAGTGAAACATTTATATGGATTTTGTTGAGTTGAGCTGGTACTTATACGTACCAGTAGTATTTTATACTGGTATATATACGTACCAGCAGTCCCTCTCTTCTAATACTACTAAAGAAGTATTCTCTCGTCTTTCTTTTATAAAGAAATACCATGTCAAAAACACTGAGCCCAGACGAAATAACCGAATTACTGATTGAAGAAATGCTTGATTCAGACTGATTTTTCAAACGGAAGTGATGATAATTATGTACCAAAATTGGGCTTGCACGGCGAAGAATCTGGTTCCCCTTCATCGTCCAATAGTGAGCTATAAGATGTTGAAAGCATGATAGCACCGAATGAATAAGCGGGAATTCAATTTAGCACAAGTCTATAATGAGAATCATATATTATCAGACGTTAGGTTGTGGTCTTCTTCTGAAGAAAACTTCATACCTAAATATATTATAAATGATTACTGTGGATTTAATATAAGTCCAGAAATTCCTCGCACCTCTTCGCCGTTCGAAATTTTTCAAAAGATTTTCCCTCGAAGCCTGTGCATTTATATCGTACAATGTACAAATGACCGCATTTCTGAGTTTCAAACCGCAAAAAAAGATCAAGTACAGTAAAGACTGATGTTGGAGAAATAGAAATTATGCTGGGCTCTATGTTTGATATGTCTTATAATAAGCTTCCGGCATTAAAACATTATTGGTAAAAATTTCCTTCTGTAAGTAATTCTATAATCAAAACTGCCATATTTCGTGACCGTTATAAATTTTTGTCATCAAAATTATATTTTGCATCAACTCAGAAACGAACTGATTGCAGTAAAACTTACTACATCGACGACGTTGTGGCCTGTTTGAAAAGTACATTTCAAAAATACCGGCAGGATAGTCTTAGGCAGAGTAGAGATGAATGAATCAATGACAGTAAAGGTCGTGACACAATAACATTTTTCATAAAGATCCACTTAACACAAGCTTATGCATTCCAATAACATCGCAGCAATCAACCAAGATGTTGCGTTTGTAAATATGAAAGAAATTCAGACTTGGCAATTGAAGTTTATTTCGCCTTGCCCATTCACATACAAAATTTCGCGAAGCACTCTTATAAACATTCTCACTGTACAAGAAAAATAAAATAAAAAAATAAATGTAAGGCGCGATAACCTCCGAAGAGATCTAAGGCCGAGCTTCTCTTCCAATTTGCGTCGTGCTCCTCTTGATTTTCCCTACAAATTGGCCGGACGGGACCTACATGTTTTATGCCGACTCCGAACGGCATCTGCAAGGCAGATGAGTTTTCACTGAGAGCTTTTCATGGCAGAAATACACCCGGAGCGCTTGCCAAACACTGCCGAGGGGCGACCCCGCTTAGACAAATTTTCTTCTAATTGAAAATCCTTATTTCTAAAATTTTGATGTTGCTTTGCCCGGGAGTTGAACCCAGGGCATACGGTGTGATAGGCGGAGCACGCTACCATCACACCACGGTGGCCGCCGAACAAGAAAAATACTTGCTAGCATAGTTTGTGTCGTATTCGATTGTTATATTGCAGTTTTTACTTGGAAAAATGTTAGAAAATTTACCAACCAGTGGGAAAAATAATTTCACTTGCAAAGTGTGTTAACACCCTTAACAAAAACAAATGTCACATTCTTCTTATGCTTTGCTTGTAACAAAATTTGGGAGATGGCTACTTTTCATTATCAGATGGCGCCAGTGTCGCTCATTCTACCGTGCGTGCAATCTACTCATAATGCATAAACTTGTGTTAAACTCATCTACATATATGAAAAAGTGCTTATGTGTCGGGGCTTTAAGTTTCGATAGATTCTTTACTACTGTAAATCTACTAGAGACCCTTGAGTTCTCAGGGTTAGGACCATGCATGAAAAATTG
Organism: Eurosta solidaginis; assembly: GCF_040869045.1. Classification (NCBI taxonomy): domain Eukaryota; kingdom Metazoa; phylum Arthropoda; class Insecta; order Diptera; family Tephritidae; genus Eurosta; species Eurosta solidaginis. Next base: position 344,259,756 of record NC_090319.1, on the reverse strand, counting down.
AAATAATTTACCATAAACAAACGAAAAGTTGGATGCGCATGGTCAGCACATCTGGTCTTCTTTGCGTTAAATGGCAGGATACAGACGAAGTCATAATAGTTAGCAATTCCCATAAGCCGACAGTGAGTAAAACATTGAAAAATGGAATAAAAATAACAATACAATACAGGTCCATATTCTATAAAATTTTGGGAAAAAAATTGGTGGAGTTGATGGAGCCGATCAAATGGCAGACATGCATGACTATGATCGCTAGTCAACGAAATGGTGGAAAAAAGTTTACTACCGTCTTGTGATGTTTTCTGCTGTGAATGCGTGGGTAGTTTATTGCGATCTCCGAAGAGACAAATTCCATTTATTGAGTTCATAGTAAGATTAGCCGAGTCATTAATATCTGAAGGTATACATACTCAAAAATAAATTATACCCATATATAATTTTCGAAATTTAAAAATTTTGTGTTTACTTTTTAAACATTTTTCTTGGAAGTGAATATACTTTCTGTAAAACTTCTATTTTTTTCAATAAACGATTAGCAATCAATATGGAAACTTTTTATTATTATTTGTAAGTTGAGAACTGCTGGTAACGAATATTTAAAGCACGGATTTGCACACTGCCAATTTAATGTGGTACATTCGTGCTTTCGGTATTGCGGCAATTTTACAACCGACACTTTCGTTGAATGCGTTCTGTCTGGGAGAGAGGGAGGGATAAGCATGCATTTTCGCGCTTTTGGCAGAATGCTCTGAACAAAATTGAACATACAGCTGCACATACATCAGTGGAAATGGGCAAAATTGCACATTCGTGACTTTGGCATTGTACCGACGATATGTAATTATAAAAAAATAATAATTATTAGGTATTTCAGTAGTTATCTTTCGAGACAGTTTTCACTAAAAATGATGAGGTCCCTGAACTATAGTTTGAAGAAAAATCTAAATATTGCAATAAAATTGCACACATTCTTGCAAAATCAATATGCATTTTTTCAATGTTGTAGAGCATAAAATTGTTTATATCTAAACTTCCAGAACATTACCCGACAATTTTTGGAAGACGATTTTCGTGCTGAGTCACATTTCCAATAGAGGGAAAGAGCTGAATATATATGTAAAGTCGTGTTTGTATAGTATGTACTCATTTAAGTGAAAAAATATGTTTGTGAGTACAAGTGTTGCTGTGATATGTATGTATGTACATATGTACATTTTTTATCTACATATACATGTCTTCACGAGCTTCAGGGGCTACGTAAAATTTTTAGGGAGTATTGTGAAAATAAGGTTCGAATTCTTTAGTTAAGTCTAAGGCAGCCGCGTGGAGTCTGTTACTGTCAGACCTTCGTCATTTTATAAAATTTTGTCAGCGCATACTTCCAACTTAAGTCGGAATAGAGTATATATAGGTACAAAAAAAAAAATTGCCTTACTCTCGTCATTGTGCTAGACACTTAATCCTTCTAAACTTGAAAGAACATTCAAGCAATTTTATAATAAAACTTAAATACAAAATTTTGGAAAAAAATTTCAGCTCTTATATTATGAAAAAGTAACAGTTTTGTGTTGCAAAAAGTCTCTGGCTGGATAAAGCTACTATGGAAAGTGTCTAGCAATCAGCCTAGTCACTTCTAATATCGTTAGGTGACATATAGGGAAAGTAAAGTCTATATATTTATTACTCGTTTAACATAAAAAATTATGAGAGGTGGTATCAAAACACGCTTTTCGACCATTGTTTTTAGAATCCAAAAGTAAAAATTGTAAACGTGTCGAAAGATATTCAAAAATAACCGGATGATGACCTCCATAGTTTTTTTGGACAGAGCACCTTTCTGCGTTGACGGGCTTCTGCCGCGATTTAAAAAAACAAACCTGGGTGGGTCCAACACCAGTTTGGGTATCAAAATTATATATACATGAAACCTTGCAAAATACAACAACCACATGAAAATTTGAACCGATTATTTGCTTATATCTTTTGAAAGAAATACAATTTTCGATTTCGGATTCTAAAAATGGAGGTCGAAACGCATCTTTTGATACCACCTGTGATAATTTTTGATAAAAATTAGGTGGTACACCGTTTTCAAACTGGTATTCGATATAGTAAGTTTTGTATCACATTAACCGCATGGCATAATGGGATCTAAACCCCTTGCAAACCTGGTGCTTGCGTGCGCCTATGAGCTAAATTAAAATTTGTAGGATCCTATAGCGCATTTACTACAGAGTAGCTAAATAATGGCATATTTAGGAATATGCAAAAAAATCTTCACATGAATATATATTTTCCATAATAATATCTGAATAAGCCAAGAAAATTTCATATTTGTCAAAAATCAATTCGATTGGATATGAAAAATAGAAAATTTTTTTCAGAAACGTAAACAAACCACTTTCAATATATGTATGTAATACATATATGGATGCCATTTCCAATCAACATACCCTAACTCTTCTTACATGATGGAATCACCATGCCTCTTTCTATTAAACCACTTTTTGTGCCGTTTGGAATGAGTCAGATATGGGGCGGAAAGAGCAAAAACCATATAACCTTCATAGTACGTGTGAATTTTTATTGAATTTGTGTGCATACGCTGGGGGCCTTCCAATGTACAAATGTTTCTTCTATATGCCTTTTTCGTTTATTCCAATACGAATTAGAAAAGGTGACTCATAAACTTCGTATATGCCAAAGTGAAACAAAAATACTTTGAATCGAAAATCAATACAGACGAGAACTATGGAAAATTCTCGACTTTTCGGGCGATACGCAGTTAGCAAGTATAAATAGAGTAGCCACAGTCAGACCACCGTCATTTGTGATTTGAAAGCCTTGATGAGTGTTTCATAAGAAGTGAAGAAAAAAGAGTTAGAAAGTCTAAAAAGTGTGTAAAAAAAAAGTGTGCATCATCCATAAGTATCTAAATGGTTTTATTGGTCAGCATTTACTACAAATAAGTGGTTTCAAAAAGTGAAAAAAGATGAAATCTACAATAATGGTAACCGAAAATGGGTATGCAGGCAAGAGAATAAGGCGTGTACCGTTAGGAGAAGATGATTAGCAGAATATACCTAAAGCAGGAAATAAATTTGGAAAATCGCAAACAACACCGATGAATTACATCAAAGATATTCAGGCAAAGGTCAGGACGAATTGGAATTTTTTCCTGGTACTGGTTGAAAATGGCTAAATATAACCCCGTGGTGTTAGATATTAGCCTGCTGATGCTGGGGAAGCAAATATCAAAAAAATTTGCGTATGTACCCTAACAAATGGTATATAATTAATCATATACGTAGGCAGGATATATGAGTTCTGAGTGAGGAATCTGTTCAGGACAGGCAGGAAATCCAACAAATTAGAGACGAGGAATGAGCAAAAATAAATTACGTCAAAGGCAGTGAACAAAAATTAAACGAGCAGGCAGGGAAACGGTTGGCAAAAGAAAAAAAAACGCGAATTCTGTACTGATTTTGTGAAGGTCAACATGATGAACCAATTTTTGAAAAAAGTGCCTCTAAAATGGAGCAGGAAAAATGCGTAAGGTACAAAAACTTAGAAATAAAAATGTTTTTTCTGGTATATATTAAGATATAATTATTTTCTAACAGTTATTACGTATAAAAAAAATCCTCCACTTTATGTTTATATATACATACCTACATTCGTTATTGCGTCGTTAAAATTTTACTTTATCTTGCTAACACAATCATTTTCTTAGACATGTTTTCTACTTAAACTAATGAGAGTTATGGTCGTAAACGTGTCGTAGGCAAGTGAAATAGCGTCGTATATATTTTTTGTATGTTTCGTAAGAACTGCGCCTTATTTGTAAAATTTTCCATCCAGTTTTTTCTGTATAACAAAATTTACCATACATACATAAAAATAATACACATCAAAAGTATCTATACCTGTGCAACTCGAAAATTCTCTACCTCGTAAACGGTAAACTTATATGTTTCACGATTTAAAAGTTAGAGCAAGACAGCATGCTACATATTTAGGGTGCGCCATTTATTCGCGAAAAAAAATTATCTATACATGTAAAATTTTCTATATACGAAATTATGTTAGTAGGTACGTCACCAACATGTCCAAATATGAATCATCAGTAGCTCGGCGAAATTTCTAGAAGATCTACTTCTTGCTCTTCAGCCATTACACTTTGCTAAAAGACACGAAAAAAATACATAAAAAATGATTTGGAGCCTTCAAATGGAAAAATGCATAAAAAATCGTTGAAATTTTGCAGGCTCAAAAATTATTTTTTTGGGTATGCTTAGTGGAACTTTTTTTCCTGAGCCCAAATCCTATCGAAAAATCGATGACGCGATATCGGATAATAAATCGACACAGTCTAATGTACATACATAGAGGCGGAAGTGAAAGTTGCATAGATACAAAAGTGCATTCATACTCTATAGCCATTTCACTCTTTCATGGAAAATTTTTAAATGCAGCTGCGCCGAATTGCATTTTTTTCTATACCAACTCCCTTAAATTTATCACTTAACGATTTCGAGATACACATTTTGCAGTAGCAGCGAAAATTTCAAGTAGATACAGAAAATATATACATACATAATTACACTATAGCCATTTCGCTCTGTGTTAAGCCAACTTTTAGATGCAGCTCTGGCACCGTCGCGTATTTTAGCTTAATACATATCTGCAATTTTTGTTTTTTTTTTTTTTACCCGTATATCACATGTATGTATATTGAGTAGGGGAAGTGAAAATTAATAGATACAAAAACGCATTCATACACTTTAAGCTGCAGACATTGGTGCTTTATCGGTAACCGTATCGGTAACCGTATCGGTAACCTTATAACAGCTGATTCGACCAGCCTTATGGGAATCAATGCAATCGATTATTGGTGCCGCTAAGGTCGTAACCGTATCGTATCCAACCAATTGGTTTTTGGTTTACCGTCGTAACGATAAACAGCTGATTACGTTAGGGATGCGATACGACATACGGCACCAATGACTCCCGCTTTAGACATTTTGCTCTCTCCTACGGAAATTTTTTTAAAGGCAGTTACCCAAATACATTTTTTTTGTATACCTACATTTTTTTTATCGCTCTTCAATGAAATTTCAAGATACATATTCTGCGGCATATGTAGGTGTAAATTTAAGACATAAGCATATGTATTACATATGTATATGATTTCAGATACCGAAAAATTTCATCTGCATACTGCATCTTTTCACTCTTTTTTAATTTAGCATTTTAGATGCAGTTGCGTCGTATTGCACATTTTTTCTGTATACCTACCTGTGAAATTTTTAAACGAACTTTCTAGATTTAGCGGAAGCGATTTTTTTTTTTTTTTTCAAAACTCTTCCAAGTGAAATTTTATTGCGATGCGTTTTTTTCTCCGCATTATAGCAAGAAAATTTGGATATACGTTTTTCCCGTCGACAAATAATGTCAACAATACTTCACAACGAACGTTACGCTTTGAAAATGGTATACAACTGTAGTATTTTTCGTCGAATAATCAACTTCATAAATTATCAAGCAATATTCCAACGAAAGTATTATACTCTACGAAAACTTCAAAAATTTTTAATTGACATGTTTTTCCCTATGAGACTGCAAATCATCTTTCATTTATGAGTACTTGTGCTTCGCCGTTCTACAATTAGTGATATCTGTGAGAAAGAAAAATACTACAATTTCGAATTTTCAACATCAACATCAAACCATAACTTCGAAACGCTAAAAAGAAAGATTTTAGTTTGATAAAAATTTTTTTTCCTGATTTTTTCTAAATTTTTGGTACAGTTTCTGGAAAACACTGGACTTTGCAGACCTTTTCTCCATGGAGCTTCAAAGGATTATCTTACTTCGCAGCAAAATGCATTACTCTACATCATTTCAACAGTGTTGGTTTTTTACGAGAGCAGCTAGGTTTTCGCTAACTTTTTCGAGTAAATTAAGTATATTTCAGATAATGGACAACAAAAGAGATCTCATCTGCGAAGAGCTGCAACAACTTTAGTAGACTTTTTTTCCTCGCCAATACTCTCAAGAATTTTGTTTCAGTTTTTTACAAAACAGAAAATTTGTTTAATTTTTGTATTTAAACTAGGCATACTTTCTAGCATTTGTATATATATTCAAAATTCTAAAATGGAGAGGATTTTATCTACGAAAACCTGGATATTTTTTTCAGCAGTAGGCTCTAGCAGCTCTTATATACAGCAGCTCTTATATACACAGTTACAAAGACATCTCATTCTAGGCGTATTTCAGAAATTTAATTTCACTGAAGCCGCAAAAATTCATACATTATCTTTCAGTAAAGCTACAACAAATGGGATTCAATCTACCAAAGAATGCAACAATTTTTGTAGAAATTTTTTAATCGCCAAATTGTTTAGGCCACGACAATGGGAATCACTCGTGGAAAACTTGTGCATTCGTTTATGCTTTTGAAAGCTTTGTATCACGCAAACAATTTCCTACACAAAAGGCTAAAATAATTTAAGTAGACGTTTTTTCTCACCATGTTTTGCTATAAATCATGCATCATCTTTCCTATATTCTACGACGAAGGGAATCACTCGTCTAAATTTTTTAAGCTAATCACATTTTCATGTTATTCTATGCCCTGATACTAAAACAATTTTTCAAAACTAATTTCAAAATAACATTATAGCTTGGAAGAGATCAAAAAATATTGTCGATATATTTTCCATTGTTAGAATTTTTTGATTTTGTTATATGTATGTATGTACATATATCTTTAAGCAGACTGAACAAATCTTCGTCGATATTCTCACTCCGTCCGTCTTTTTAATTTAACGTTTCTCTATAAGAAATCATATAACTGCATTGTAATCCACTTAAAATACTTTTGTTATTTCGAAGTTTCCTTGAAATTTTCACTTATCAACGAAGCCTTCGTTTGTTGTTAAGCTCTCTCTACGGTTTCGCTGGCTTTTATGATCAAAACTACTGCGCATGTGAAGCTTTATTTCCTTTTTACCTTCTTTATCCAAGAACGGTGCCCCAGAATAAATTTTTTTTATATCGTCCCTGAACACTACGCCATCTTCTCTAGCTACTGTTTAAGTTGAAAATGTATATTAATTTCCCAAATTAAAAATAATATAGTTTTATTATTTAGGTAAACGCAGTATATCTTAAGTCTGTTTGAAGTTGTTTAGCGTTAATCCACGTTTAATTTGAACTCACTTCATTATCAAATAAAAAAAAAATCATAAATACATATCGTAAGAGCAAAACTGTAATGTATAAAAACAGCACCTTTTACATATTTACGGCGTTTTTAAAAATCGTTTTTTTGTTTTTCAACTAATATACACAAAAAACATACATAGTTCTAAAATAATATTCTTAAATAACCTTACTAGTTATAGCAAGCATATATAAATTAAGTTTAAAAACATCAAATCTCCTATATATATCGTAACCATATATTTCTTTCTTTGAACTTTATAGTTTACTCGTCGTCGTATGCAATTTTGTCTCGATTTACTTCTACTACATACCTATCTACCAAAAAAAAAAAATCCAACCATATGTAATGTAGATAACTAAATGTTATTTGCAGTTTGCTGGTATAAATCTGAAACTGGGTATATTAGACAGAACATGTACAAATTGATGGTAGGCCGCAGTGATCGTATAAAAAACCGAAGACAATAGCAATACCGAAACCGATAGCTATTCTTCCTCTACTACGCGCCATTGTAAACTCCTCTTACATTTGCCAAACAAAGAAAACTATACATATGTAAACCCCTGTCAGCGATGGTATATAGCAGAATTCCGATTGGTATGTGAGATGATGCAGTGAAAATTTGGTATAATTATTATACTACGTTTTTTGATTATGAAATAGCATAACATATCTACTACATTACAAACCCGAAAAAAAGCGCAAAACTGAAAAAATGAATGAAGAAAAAAAAAATAATAACAGTTAAAGCGTATAATTTTATATAATTTAAATAGGGTTTGAATAGATCACACAAAAAAATCTTACGCAGTATGTTAATAGCTGTAAAATTACATACCTAAATTAAAACCACAACCTTATTACGAAATATTTTATAAATTTTCCAACTGAATTATGTTACTTTAAAAACTACGTTTTATTTACTAACAACATGTTTTTGAAAACAAAAACAAACGTATATAACCCAATTAAAAAAAAAAAATTAAAAAAAGATTGAATAAATAACGCCTAAGCTACAAATAAATTACAAATCTTCCCCCAATTCGTCTAGTCTCTTTAATTATTATATAATCTTTATAGCGTTCACGTCGAACACAAAAGTGAGTACCTAAAAATGATAAATATACTTACATTAATGCATAATATTTATATTTAAAAAATACTTACATTAATTAAACTAAAAGGGGCATATAAACAAATTTTAACAGCTAAAAGTAGAAATAACAGGAGCCAACTGCGTCGTTAACTGGTAATGTGAACACAAACAATACTTCAGCAAATTCAAATATAAACAAAACAACTTTTCATTAAAAATAAAAATCTACTAACATAGGAAATAGGATAAACAAACTGAAAACTGCGACGCAACATGTGAAAACGACTCCTAATTTAAAACTTTTAACTATAATCTGCGTACCCAATAAGAAATATAAACTGCGAGGCACCACTTAAAAATCTTCAACTATAGCTTGAAAAAAAAATTTTTTTAAATAAGACTCCGTACCCAATATTAAACAAAATCCTTAGAAATATATTGCAGCATTGTTGTAAAACGATTTCGCTCTTCCTGTTACGATACAAGTGTTAATTTTTGAACAAAGTGTTAGTTTTCCTTCGTTTTTGAAATCAAGTAGAAGCAAAAAAAAAAAAAAACAACTAAAAACTTCCGCATTTGTTCCAAATAATTTAATTGTAATTTTTTCGTAAAAATCCCAGTAGCCTAAAGCTTCGACTTTTTAACCAAATCTGTATCACTTCTTCAAAACTCATTTCACATAAAACACTTTTGCGGTAGTAATTCGCATTACATAATTTCATAATCTAATTTTGTCGAGAAAACACACAGTAGAGACAAGAAACAACACAGAACTAATACAATATAAATAGCCTAGACGAGAAAACACCACTCATACAAGAGACAATCTAGAGAATATGTAATACTGACAGACACATCAGAAGGAATACTACTAACTAGTTCGAACAACTCATTAAAACACAATACAAAACACATAGGCAGAAGAGACGAACGAACAGACAGCGAACAATTTAGAAGGATAAAGCCAGACGAGATAAAATATGACGAACAAAACATAGACAAAAGATAGTTCTGAATAGGAACGAACAATTTAGAAGGATAAAGTCAAACGATATAAAATACGACGAACAAAACGTAGACAAAAGCTAATTTTAGAATATATAATTCATATCAGAGAACACTCAAATGTGTAGAAGAATTATATATGCAACAGAAGGCAATTGGGAAAAACTTTACAACAACTAAGGCATGGCGTAGCTGAATGCGCTTGTAACCATTTCAACTATCGTAGGAGTGCGGGTTCGAATCCCACCCCCGGGAGAAAAAGCTTTGAAGAGGTTTACAAGGTATAATCGAAACAGCTGTCGCTTTGTCCGTCCTGATGTCATGTTGTTTAAATTTTTCCCAAATTATTAAATAAATTATAAAATTAAAAATTGCTAGAAATAAATGTTTTCATACATTTAAAAGCAATACGAGCAATTCCCGATTAACTCATACAAACTCAAAATAACACCAAGGCGTGTACACACCATTCTGACAAGAAACAAAAAAAAAAAAAAAACCTGATACAAACAAAAAACTTCAGGTGGGACTACAAAGATGCAACGATTCAGATAATACCACTACATTCAACGAGTAATTCGTACAGAAAACAATACGCACAAGAAACAATCAGGATAATACAGCAACAATGTGGAGAGAACAAAGTAAAAGATAACATCTAAGGAGAATAACACAGATAATAGAATATAAAAACATTTTCGCAAGAAATGAAACTCTTAAGACGACCTTTGGAAGAGCCAAAGCAAATCACGTTACTTGAATGCTGGAATATATTCGATCGACAAGGAAAAAATGTTTTTAATCATAAACAGACCATCGCAAAATGACTAAATGTCTAATTGACTGTCCCAGTAGGCCAATTTAAGACATAAAAGCATGTATACAATAATAGAAACGTAAACATCAAAGGCCATAGTTTAATGCGAGAGGTAAATTGAGTTGAAAAATGGTTGTCGATATATGTATATATGCTATAAATGCGGAAAGCGTATGAAATAAAGAGCTTTGAAGTGAAATTTCTCTTAAATCCCACGAATGTAACGAAATTTAATACGGCGTGCATATGTATATGGTATAAAATAAAAAATTGTTTATACATATAAAACTTAAGTACGGCTAATAGGTCTAGAAATACAGAATTCTACTTAAGGAAATGGTATAACTTTGAAGAATCTATGATAGTGAGGTGTGTGAGTGGTTGAGAATCGTTTAACAGCGATGATTATCACAATTTATTGCTGCCTTTTTTCTACTACAGCGTTGTATTAACTTTGAGAGATATTTAAGGTCTGTTGAAATGCATTACTCCATAAATTCTCTAATAAACTGATATTAAAATAATTTTGATCTTCGAAAATTAAACTAACTTAATTCCAACTTTTGTCTGAAGACTATGAATTTTCAATTTTTTAATACTAATACAAAATTTCTCTAAAAATATCTTTACTCAAATTTTAAAAATGTAACTTGTATGATTTCTTAGCAAATATTCCGACGGCCACAAGGGAAACAGGCTATATCAAAATTCTGAAAGTTAAAAGCGCAAATTAAAAATTTGATGTAGATCATTTAAAAAAATAAGAAACAACTTGAATATGCATATTTGAAACTTTATTTATTAGCATAATTATTCGAAAATATTTTCGATAACCACATAGGAGCCACAAGGGAAACAGGCTAAATGAATAGGAAAAAAAGAATATTTCTTCGAAAACATGTCCGAAACCCTTAAAGAGCCACAAAGGGAACAGGCTTAATGAATAGAGCAAAAAAACACTTGAAATTCAAGTTAAATAAAATAAATTTTCGTATATTTCTTCGAAAACAATTTCCAAAAGCATTAGAGCCACAAGGGAAACAGGCTGAACGAATAGAAAAATAAAATGTTTTTTCGAAAACATGCTCGAAAGCCATATAGGGCCACAAGGAAACAGGCTTAGTGAACAGCAACAAAAACACTTGAAATTCAAGCTAAACATATAAAATACATTTTCGTATATTTCTTCGAAAACAATTTCGAAAAGCAATAGAGCCACAAGGGAAGCAGGCTGAACGAATATAAAAATAGAATGTTTTTTCAAAAACATGCTCGAAAGCCATATAGGGCCACAAGGGAAACAGGCTTAATGAACAGAGCAACAAAAACACTTGAAATTCAAGTTAAACATATAAAATAAATTTTCGTATATTTCTTCGAAAACAATTTCGAAAAGCAATAGAGCCATAAAGAAACAGGCTGAACGAATAGAAAAATAAAATGTTTTTTCGAAAACATGCACGAAAGCCATATAGGGCCACAAGGGATACAGGCTTAATGAACAGAGCAACAAAAACACTTGAAATTCAAGTTAAACAAATCAAATAATTTTTCGTATATTTCTTCGAAAACAATTTCGGCAATAGAGCCACAAGGAAAACAGGCTGAACTAATGGAAAAATAAAATATTTTTTCGAAAACATGCTCGAAAGCCATATAGGACCACAAGGGAAACAGGCTTAATGAACAGAGCAACAAAAACACTTGAAATTCAAGTTACATAAAATAAATTTTCGTACATTTCTTCGAAAATAATTTCGAAAAGCTTTAGAGCCACAAGGGAAACAGGCTGAGCGAATAGAAAAATAGATTGTTTTTTCGAAAACATGCTCGAAAGCCATATAGGGCCACAAGGGAAACAGGCTTAATGAACAGAGCAACAAAAACACTTGAAATTCAAGTTAAACAAATAAAATAAATGTTCAAGTATTTCTTCGAGAACAATTTCGAAAAGCAATGGAGCCACAAGGGAAACAGGCTGAACGAATGTAAAAATAAAATATTTTTTGAAGACATGCTCGAAAGCCACATGGGCCATAAGGGAAACAGGCTTAATGAACAGAGCAACAAAACACTTGAAATTCAAGTTACATAAACAGACCAATTCTAAATATTCTCGCTGAATTTTGTTCTCGCGGATTTTTTTATTCCCGCGGAAAAATTCCTCCAATTCTGTTCTCCTAGGGAGAACAATAATTGGGGTATAGAAATTTCGAATTTTCGAAGTCAGCTGTTTTGTCAATTGAAATTTCGTTGCACATTTCTTATTTTGTTTAAAAAATTTAAAAGTTTAATTATTGTTGCAAATTTGTTGGAAATTAAGAAATAAAATATAAACATTGCACAGTATTTATTGCATTTCATGTGGTATTCACTGAAATGAGTAATGAATTGGTGCCACAGCAACATCAACAGCGGAACATAAGAAGAAGACGGCCGCATAACACAAATCTGCCGGAGTTGCCTGCTTTCATTCAGCAAAGCAATTTTCTGGCGGCCAAGTTGAGTTGAATTCGTCCTTCATCATATGGCAAAATCTATTTAAGCCTTATTAAAGAATCCTTGCGCAATTTCTGGATGGCTGCATCAAATTTGTATACCAGGAGCTCTACCGTTGCTTATGTTATACTTTTCGACTTAAAATACAGAATATTGTGGTTGTAGTTGTTGTTGTATTAACAGTGAGAATATTGTGGTAGAATATAAATACATCTTTTAGCACAAATTTGTACAAATAAGTGTTCTTTCTTAAAATAACCAATTTCCTTTAACAATTTTGATGCATTCCCTTTAATTTAACAAGTGAAAAAACTCCTATGAAATGGCAGAGAAATCTCCCTCTCCCTCACATTCATAATACCTACTTTTCTCCCATAACCGGTTTCCGCTTTTTCGAACATTGTTCAGAATAGGAGGAAAGGGAGAAGTGAAAAAACTCACAAGGAATTTTTATTTAGAATACGAGGAATGGGAGAAGGGAGAAAACTCGCACGGAATTTTCGTTTAGAATTGGGCTGAAAATAAATGTTCGTATATTTCTTCGAAAACAATTTCGAAAAGCTATAGAGCCACAAGGGAAATAGGCTGAACGAATGGAAAAATAAAATGTTTTTTCCAAAACATGCTCGAAAGCCATATAGGGCCACAAGGGAAACAGGCTTAATGAACAGAGCAACAAAAACATTTGAAATTCAAGTTACATAAAATAAATTTTCGTATATTTCTTCGAAAACAATTTCGAAAAGCAATAAAGCCACAAGGGAAACAGGCTGAACGAATGTAAAAATAAAATATTTTTTCGAAGACATGCTCGAAAGCCATATGGGCCATAAGGGAAACAGGCTTAATGAATAGAGCAACAAAAACACTTGAATTTCAAGTTACATAAAATAAATTTTCGTATATTTCTTCGAAAACAATTTCGAAAAGCAATAGAGCCACAAGGAAAACAGGCTGAACGAATAGAAAAATAAAATGTTTTTTCCTAAACATGCTCGAAAGCCATATAGGGCCACAAAGGAAACAGGCTTAATGAACAGAGCATCAAAAACACTTGAAATTCAAGTTACATAAAATAAATTTTAGTATATTTCTTCTAAAACAATTTCGAAAAGCAAGCGAGTCACAAGGGAAACAGGCTGAACGAATAGAAAAATAAAATTTTTTTCGAAAACATGCTCGAAAGCCATATAGGGCCACAAGGAAACAGGCTTAATGAACAGAGCACCAAAAACACTTAAAATTCAAGTTACATAAAATTAATTTTCGTATATTTCTCCAAAAATAATTTCGAAAAGCATTACAGCCACAAGGGAAACAGGCTTAACGACTAGAAAAATAAATTTTTTTTCGAAAACATGCTCGAAAGCCATTTAGGGCCACAAGGGAAATGGGCTCAATGAACAGAGCAACAAAAACACTTGAAATTCAAGTTACATAAAATAAATTTTCGTATATTTCTTCGAAAACAAATTCGAAAAGCAATAGAGGCACAAGTGAAAAAGGCTGAAGGAATGCAAAAATAAAATATTTTTTCGAAGACATGCTCGAAAGCCATATGGGCTTTAAGGGAAACAGGCTTAATGAAAATAGCAACAAAAACACTTGAAATTCAAGTTACACAAAATAAATTATCCTACATTTCTTCGAAAACAATTTCGAAAAGCCTTAGAGCCACAAGGGAAACAGGCTGAACGAATAGAAAAATAAAATGTTTTTTCGAAAACATGCCCGAAAGCCATATAGGGCCACAAGGGAAACAGGCTTAATGAACAGAGCAACAAAAACACTTGAAATTCAAGTTAAACAAAAAAAATAAATTTTCGTATATTTCTTCGAAAACAATTTCGAAAAGCAATAGAGCCACAAGGGAAACAGGCTGAACGAATGTAAAAATAAAATATTTTTTCGAAGACATGCTCGAAAGCCATATGGGCCATAAGGGAAACAGGCTTAATGAACAGAGCAACAAAACACTTGAAATTCAAGTTACATAAAATAAATTTTCGTATATTTCTTCGAAAACAATTTCGAAAAGCAATAGAGCCACAAGGGAAATAGGCTGAACGAATAGAAAAATTGAATTTTTTTTTCGAAATCATGCTCGAAAGCCATATAGGGCCACAAGGAACAGGCTTAATGAACAGAGCACCAAAAACACTTAAAATTTAAGTTACATAAAATAGATTTTCGTATATTTCTTCGAAAATAATTTCGAAAAGCATTAGAGCCACAAGGGAAACAGGCTGAACGAATAGAAAAATAAAAAATATTTTTTCGAAAACATGCTCGAAAGCCATATAGGACCACAAGGAAAACAGGCTTAATGAACAGAGCAACAAAAACACTTGAAATTCAAGTTAAACATATAAAATAAATTTTCGTATATTTCTTCGAAAACAGTTCGAAAAGCATTAGGGCCACAAGGGAAACAGGCTGAACGAATGTAAAAATAAAATTTTTTTTCGAAGACATGCTCGAAAGCCATATGGGCCATAAGGGAAACAGGCTTAATGAACAGAGCAACAAAAACACTTGAAATTCAAGTTACATAAAAAAAATTTCGTATATTTCTTCGAAAACAATTTCGAAAAGCAATGGAGCCACTAGGGAAATAGGCTGAGCGAATAGAAAAATAAAAAATATTTTTTCGAAAACATGCTCGAAAGCCATATAGGACCACAAGGAAAACAGGCGTAATGAACAGAGCAACAAAAACACTTGAAATTCAAGTTAAATATATAAAATAAATTTTCGTATATTTCTTCGAAAACAGTTCGAAAAGCATTAGAGCCACAAGGGAAACAGGCTGAACGAATAGAAAAATAAAATTTTTTTTCGAAGACATGCTCGAAAGCCATATGGGCCATAAGGGAAACAGGCTTAATGAACAGAGCAACAAAAACACTTGAAATTCAAGTTACATAAAATAAATTTTCGTATATTTCTTCGAAAACAATTTCGAAAAGCAATAGAGCCACAAGGGAAACAGGCTGAACGAATAGAAAAATAAAATATTTTTTCGAAGACATGCTCGAAAGCCATATGAGCCATAAGGGAAACAGGCTTAATGAACAGAGCAACAAAAACACTTGAAATTCAAGTTACATAAAATAAATTTTCGTATATTTCTTCGAAAACAATTTGGAAAAGCAATAGAGCCACAAGGGAAACAGGCTGAACGAATGTAAAAATAAAATATTTTTTCGAAGACATGCTCGAAAGCCACATGGGCCATAAGGGAAACAGGCTTAATGTACAGAGCAACAAAAACACTTGAAATTCAAGTTACATAAAATAAATTTTTGTATATTTCTTCGAAAACAATTTCGAAAAGCAATAGAGCCACAAGGGAAACAGGCTGAACGAATAGAAAAATAAAATGTTTTTTTCGAAAACATGCTCGAAAACCATATAGGCCACAAGGAAACAGGCTTAATGAACAGCAACAAAAACACTTGAAATTCAAGTTAAACACATAAAATAAATTTTCGCATATTTCTTCGAAAATAATTTTGAAAAGCATTAGAGCCACAAGGGAAACAGGCTGAACGGCTAGAAAAATAAAATGTTTTTTCGAAAACATGCTCGAAAGCCATTTAGGGCCACAAGGGAAACGGGCTTAATGAATAGAGCAACAAAAACACTTGAAATTCAAGTTAAACACATAAAATATATTTTCGTATATTTCTTCGAAAACAATTTCGAAAAGCAATAAAGCCACAAGGGAAACAGGCTGAACGAATAGAAAAATAAAATTTTTTTTCGAAAACATGCTTGAAAGCCATATAGGGCCACAAAGGAAACAGGCTTAATGAACAGAGTAACAAAAACACTTGAAATTCAAGTTAAACATATAAAATAAATTTTCGTATATTTCTTCGAAAACAATTTCGAAAAGCAATAGAGCTACAAGGGAAACAGGCTGAAGGAATAGAAAAATAAAATATTTTTTCGAAGACATGCTCGAAAGCCATATGGGCCAGAAGGGAAACAGGCTTAATGAACAGAGCAGCAAAAACACTTGAAATTCAAGTTACATAAAATAAATTTTCGTATATTTCTTCGAAAACAATTTCGAAAAGCAATAGAGCCACAAGGGAAACAGGCTGAACGAATAGAAAAATAAAATATTTTTTCGAAGACATGCTCGAAAGCCATATGAGCCATAAGGGAAACAGGCTTAATGAACAGAGCAACAAAAACACTTGAAATTCAAGTTACATAAAATAAATTTTCGTATATTTCTTCGAAAACAATTTCGAAAAGCAATAAAGCCACAAGGGAAACAGGCTGAACGAATGTAAAAATAAAATATTTTTTCGAAGACATGCTCGAAAGCCATATGAGCCATAAGGGAACCCGGCTTAATGAACAGAGTAACAAAAACACTTGAAATTCAAGTTACATAAAATAAATTTTCGTATATTTCTTCGAAAACAATTTCGAAAAGCAATAAAGCCACAAAGGAAGCAGGCTGAACGAATAGAAAAATAAATTTTTTTTTCGAAAACATGCTCGAAACCCATAGAGGCCACAAGGAAACAGGCTTAATGAACAGCACCAAAAACACTTGAAATTCAAGTTAAACACATAAAATAAATTTTCGCATATTTCTTCAAAAATAATTTCGAAAAGCATTAGAGTCGCAAGGGAAACAGGCTGAACGACTAGAAAAATAAAATTTTTTTCGAAAACATGTTCGAAAGCCATTTAGGGCCACAAGGGAAACGGGCTTAATGAACAGAGCAACAAAAACACTTGAAATTCAAGTTACATAAAATAAATTTTAGTACATTTCTTCGAAAACAATTTCGAAAAGCAATAGAGCCACAAGGAAAACAGGCTAAATGAAAAGAGAAAAGAAAACATTTCTTCGAAAACCACATAGAGCCACAAGAAAAATATTCTTCGGAAAAATGTCCGAACCCATAAAGAGCCACAAGGGAAACAGGCTGCACGAATAGAGAAAAATAAAATGTTTCTTCGAAAAAATGCTCGGAATGTATATAGGGCCACAAGGAAAGCAGGCTAAATGAACAGGAAAAAAAAACACTTTTGAAATTCAAATTAAGCAAACTATATAAATTTCGTATATTTCTTCGAAAACAAATTCGGAAAGCTGATAGAGCCACAAGGGAAACAGGCTAAATAACGAGTGAAAAAACCACATACAATAAGAAAAACTAGAAAATCTTGCCAACATAACTAGAGTTACATATGTATATATCTTTGATGAAATGTAGATCGAGCCGTACATTTTTTTAATTTATGTTTTTAAATTTTGATTTTAAAGTTAACATTCTCAAAATAAAATTTTGGACTGTTTATTAATTTAAAGATTTTATGGAAGCAACGGATTAATATATCTGTAAAAATTTTAGCTTAAAAAATCATATTTAACTTTCAAGTAATTTAATAATTTTTTACTTGCAAACAAATTTATGATAAGGTTCAGCAGGAAAAGTGCCGATCTTACTACACTTCATCAACGATATGTAAATTTTGAATACTTAAATTAATTTTACAAAGTAATGTTTAACTTAACGGTAAACTTATTTCAAAAACATAATATTTCAATCTTCAAACTGAAATTCTTACTAATCTAAATTTTTATCTGAATAAAGATAAACTTTTGAAATACTTAATAATTGCTTTGAAAATAGAAATTCTTTAAAAATATCTGAAACTAGATTTAGCAAAAAAAATTAACAAATTCCTTCTATTCACTAAAAAAAAAGCCACAAGGGAAACAGGCTAAATCCAAACTCTAAACGTATAAATAAATAACTATAAAAAAAGGTTCGTAAACAAATATCAAATTTTATATTTCACAAAATAAATCTGAATTTTTTTCGAAATTTCCAAAAAAAATTTCAATTTTAAAATTAATAATTCGAAAAAGGAAGGTTCCAAAATAATTCAATTCGCAAAGAATATCTTAACATATATGTATGTCACTGAAAGAGCCAAAAGGGAATCAGGCTAAATCCTCCAATTTCAAAACCACACCTTCAATATACATAATTTTGAATCGTATAAAAAAGTGTTAACTGTATTACATTCCATAAAAACTACTTTAAGAAGACTTAAGCTTCAATCACATAATCACATAACATTTTCATAAATTTCACTCAGGAAGTTTCACTTCAAATATATATCGATTTCATTATAAAAGCCACAAGGGAAACAGGCTAAATACAGGTTTTAATTAAAATAAAATAAATGTAAGGCGCGATAACCTCCGAAGAGATCTAAGGCCGAGCTTCTCTTCCAATTTGCGTCGTGCTCCTCTTGATTTTCCCTACAAATTGGCCGGACGGGACCTACATGTTTTATGCCGACTCCGAACGGCATCTGCAAAGCAGATGAGTTTTCACTGAGAGCTTTTCATGGCAGAAATACAACCGGAGTGCTTGCCAAACACTGCCGAGGGGTTTTAATTATTCACATTAAATTTGCATTAAAAAGAAGCTTGAAAATTTTTTACTTCGAAAATCGTTTCTCAACTCTCCTCGCATATATTGATTCGCTTTGATAATCTCAGCCCAATGTTGTGCAAAACCACCAAATATCAATTTTTTGCAGATTTTTTAATAGTACATTAAGTTAAAAAGTAAATTTTTTTATTTGTGATAAGCACACAATTGGAGCGACTATCCAAAGATAATAGAAACAAAAACTCGAACGACTTTCTTCACGATTTTTAAGAAATTGTATTTTATGAAAAACAATTTGGGAACAAACCTTATACTTAAATACTGCGGTTAAATACAAAAATAATTGAATAATAAATAAAAATGCATTGTACTAAACGATAAATTATTTAAATCAAACTTTTGGAAGCATTCGGATACTGTATTGAACAGCCAAATAAATAATATATAAAAAAACAAGGTTAAAAAAAGGCCAATCGAAACAAATATAAATACGTTTTAATAAGTAATGAAATTTTTAAAGGAATATAAAAAAATGATGACCATTCGTTGCCTTTCACTGAAATACTTTGAAAACCTGCAAAAATAGTTTACAATGAAAGTTTGAAATCAAAGTAAATTATACATAAATTTGAAAAGAGTTCCCCAGTAAATAAAACTCGGATCAGGAATATGAATATCCTAAAGCCAGTGATCCCAATCATGCCCAAACTATTTCATAAAATATAAATTTCTTAAAAAACAATAAAATCATTGAGCAATAAAACAGCTGAAGTCATTAATGGCTCCTCAAAAGACTTAATATTGGTGTTCAAATAATTATCCTAAAAAACCACGATAAGCGTCGAACCCTGAGAGTAGACCCTATAAATTAAACGTCGAATTATGTCAATTAGCTGAGTTGGATAAAACTAGAAAACTCTAAGTAATATGAAAAGCGTAAATAGTTAGCTTAAAGTAAAATTGAAAGAGTTGAGGTGTTCAAATAAATATCCTAAAAAACCACGATAAGCGTCGAACCCTGAGAGTGGACCCTATAAATTAAACGTCGAATTATGTTAATTAGCTTAGTTATATAAAACCAGAAAACTATAAGTAATATGAAAAGCGTAAATAGTTAGCTTAAAGTAAAATTGAAAGAGTTGAGGTGTTCAAATAAATATCCTAAAAAAACACGAAAAGCGTCGAACCCTGAGAGTGGACCCTATAAATTAAACGTCGAATTATGTTAATTAGCTTAGTTAGATAAAACCAGAAAACTATAAGTAATATGAAAAGCGTAAATAGTTACCTTAAAGTAAAATTGAAAGAGTTGAGGTGTTCAAATAAATATCCTAAAAAACCACGATAAGCGTCGAACCCTGAGAGTGGACCCTATAAATTAAACGTCGAATTATGTTAATTAGCTTAGTTATATAAAACCAGAAAACTATAAGTAATATGAAAAGCGTAAATAGTTAGCTTAAAGTAAAATTGAAAGAGTTGAGGTGTTCAAATAAATATCCTAAAAAACCACGATAAGCGTCGAACCCTGAGAGTGGACCCTATAAATTAAACGTCGAATTATGTTAATTAGCTTAGTTATATAAAACCAGAAAACTATAAGTAATATGAAAAGCGTAAATAGTTAGCTTAAAGTAAAATTGAAAGAGTTGAGGTGTTCAAATAAATATCCTAAAAAACCACGATAAGCGTCGAACCCTGAGAGTGGACCCTATAAATTAATCATCGAATTATGTTAATTAGCTTAGTTAGATAAAATAAGAAAACTATAAGTAATATGAAAAGCGTAAATAGTTAACTTATATCCTAAAGCCAGTGATCCCAATCATGCCTAAACTATTTCATAAAATATAAATTTCTTAAAAAACATTAAAATCATTGAGCAATAAAACAGCTGAAGTCATTAATGACTCCTCAAAAGACTTAATATTGGTGTTCAAATAATTATCCTAAAAAACCACGATAAGCGTCGAACCCTGAGAGTGGACCCTATAAATTAAACGTCGAATTATGTTAATTAGCTGAGTTAGATAAAACTAGAAAACTCTAAGTAATATGAAAAGCGTAAATAGTTAGCTTAAAGTAAAATTGAAAGAGTTGAGGTGTTCAAATAAATATCCTAAAAAACCACAATAAGCGTCGAACCCTGAGAGTGGACCCTATAAATTAAACGTCGATTTATGTTAATTAACTTAGTTATATAAAACCAGAAAACTATAAGTAATATGAAAAGCGTAAATAGTTAGCTTAAAGTAAAATTGAAAGAGTTGAGGTGTTCAAATAAATATCCTAAAAAACCACGATAATCGTCGAACCCTGAGAGTGGACCCTATAAATTAAACGTCGAATTATGTTAATTAGCTTAGTTGGATATAACCAGAAAACTATAAGTAATATGAAAAGCGTAAATAGTTACCTTAAAGTAAAATTGAAAGAGTTGAGGTGTTCAAATAAATATCCTAAAAAACCACGATAAGCGTCGATCCCTGAATTAGCTTGTTTAGATAAAACCAGAAAACTATAAGTACTATGAAACGCGTAAATAGTTAGCTTAAAGTAAAATTTAAAGAGTTGAGGTGTTAAAATAAATATCCTAAAAACCACGATAAACGTCGAACCCTGAGAGTGGACCCTATAAATTAAACATCGAATTAGCTTAGTTAGATAAATACTGTTTTCACACAGAAACTTAATGATCTCATTTCACCTGCTAATGAAATCGTAAATTTTGTGCTTTCACACAGAAGTAACTGCTCGTGAGAGTGGACTCTATAAATTAAATGTCGAATTATGTTAATCAGCTGAGATAGATAAAACTTGAAAACTGCAACTAATATGACAAACGTAGATTTAAATTGAAAGAGTTGAGGTGTTGAAATCAATATCCTATAAAAAAACCATGAAAGCGACGAACCCTGTGTGTTGACCCTATAAATTAAACGTCGAATTATGTTAATTAGCTTAGATAAAACCAGAAAATTATAAGTAATATGAAAAGCGTAAATAGTTAGCTCAAAGTAAAATTCAAAGAGTTGAGGTGTTCAAATAAATGTGCTAAGAAACCACGATAAGCATCGAAACCTGATTGTATGAAGGATGAGACAGACAATCATGGCGGAACGATACAAGGTGGGAGCATGGTGACATACCTACAAACAAGAAAAATTCCATGTACTTGTAAATTTGATGGACAAATGTCAAAATCGGACTGCGCCGGTAGTTGATGTATCAAATCAAATAAAAAAGGTTATAATCAGCTGTTCGATGCGGCCACCTTGTATCGTTCCGCGATGCAGACAATGACATTTGCTTTGACAAATGACATTTTTAAGCACTGAACACACCAAAAACTAAGAAGCGGAAACGGAAGCGGAAAGCTGCCAACAGAGTTGAATTGTGCTTTGACTTCATTAGGCATTCGATTAGCTACTAATGAAATAATAATAGATTCGAATTTTGTAGGGAAGATTGAGCTCAATAAGCGACTTAATGTAGAAAATTGCCTTTATTATTCAATAAGCCGTCTGTGTGAAAACAGTAAAACCCAGAAAACTATAAGTACTATGAAACGCGTAAATAGTTAACTTAAAGTAAAATTGAAAGAGTTGAGGTGTTCAAATAATGATCCTAAAAAACCACGATAAGCGTCGAACCCTGAGAGTGGACCCTATAAATTAAACGTCGAATTATGTTAATTAGCTTAGTTATATAAAATCAGAAAACTATAAGTAATATGAAAAGCGTAAATAGTTAGCTCAAAGTAAAATTCAAAGAGTTGAGGTGTTCGAATAAGTATCCTAAAAAACCACGATAAGCGTCGAACCCTGAGAGTGGACCCTATAAATTAAACGTCGCATTCGATGGTAATTAGCTTAGATAAAACCAGAAAACTGTAAGTAATATGAAAAGCGTAAATAGTTAGCTTAAAGTAAAATTGAAAGAGTTGAGTTGTTCAAATGAATATCCTAAAAAACCACGATAAGCGTCGAACCCTGAGAGTGGACCCTATAAATTTGACTTCGAATTCGACGGTAATTAGCTTAGATAAAACCAGAAAACTATAAGTAATATGAAAAGCGTAAATAGTTAGCTTAAAGTAAAATTGAAAGAGTTGAGGTGTTCAAATAAATATCCTAAAAAACCACGATAAGCGTCGAACCCTGAGAGTGGACCCTATAAATTAAACGTCGAATTATGTTAATTAGCTTAGTTATATACCACCAGAAAACTATAAGTAATATGAAAAGCGTAAATAGTTAGCTGAAAGTAAAATTGAAAGAGTTGAGGTGTTGAAATAAATATCCTAAAAAACCACGATAAGCGTCTAACCCTGAGAGTGGACTCTATAAATTAAATGTCGAATTATGTTAATCAGCTGAGATAGATAAAACTTGAAAACTGCAACTAATATGACAAACGTAGATTTAAATTGAAAGAGTTGAGGTGTTGAAATCAATATCCTATAAAAAAACCATGAAAGCGACGAACCCTGTGTGTTGACCCTATAAATTAAACGTCGAATTATGTTAATTAGCTTAGATAAAACCAGAAAATTATAAGTAATATAAAAAGCGTAAATAGTTAGCTCAAAGTAAAATTCAAAGAGTTGAGGTGTTCAAATAAATGTGCTAAAAAACCACGATAAGCGTCGAAACCTGAGAGTGGACTCTATAAATTAAACGTCGAATTATGTTAATCAGCTGAGATAGATAAAACTTGAAAACTGCAACTAATATGACAAACGTAGATTTAAATTGAAAGAGTTGAGGTGTTGAAATCAATATTCTATAAAAAACCATGAAAGCGTCGAACCCTGTGTGTTGACCCTATAAATTAAACGTCGAATTATGTTAATTAGCTTAGTTAGATAAAACCAGAAAACTATAAGTAATATGAAAAGCGTAAATAGTTAGCTCAAAGTAAAATTCAAAGAGTTGAGGTGTTCAAATAAATATCCTAAGAACCACGATAAGCGTCGAACCCTGAGAGTGGACCCTATAAATGAAACGTCGAATTATGTTAATTAGCTTAGTTAGATAAAACCTGAAAACTATAAGTAATATGAAAAGCGTAAATAGTTAGCTTAAAGTAAAATTGAAAGAGTTGAGGTGTTCAAATAAATATCCTAAAAAATCACGATAAGCGTCGAACCCTGAATTAGCTTGTTTAGATAAAACCAGAAAACTATAAGTACTATGAAACGCGTAAATAGTTAGCTTATAGTAAAATTGAAAGAGTTGAGGTGTTAAAATAAATATCCTTAAAACCACGATAAACGTCGAACCCTGAGAGTGGACCCTATAAATTAAACATCGAATTAGCTTAGTTAGATAAACCCAGAAAACTATAAGTACTATGAAACGCGTAAATAGTTAGCTTAAAGTAAAATTGAAATAGTTGAGGTGTTCAAATAATTATCCTAAAAAAACACGATAAGCGTCGAACCCTGAGAGTGGACCCTATAAATTAAACGTCGAATTATGTTAATTAGCTTAGTTAGATAAAACCAGAAAACTATAAGTAATATGAAAAGCGTAAATAGTTAGCTCAAAGTAAAATTCAAAGAGTTGAGGTGTTCAAATAAGTATCCTAAAAAGCCACGATAAGCTTCGAACCCTGAGAGTGGACCCTATAAATTAAACGTCGAATTCGACGGTAATTAGCTTAGATAAAACCAGAAAACTACAAGTAATATGAAAAGCGTAAATAGTTAGCTTAAAGTAAAATTGAAAGAGTTGAGTTGGTCAAATAAATATCCTAAAAAACCACGATAAGCGTCGAACCTTGAGAGTGGACCCTATAAATTAGACGTCGAATTCGACGGTAATTAGCTTAGATAAAACCAGAAAACTATAAGTAATATGAAAAGCGTAAATAGTTAGCTTAAAGTAAAATTGAAAGAGTTGAGGTGTTCAAATAAATATCCTAAAAAACCACGATAAGCGTCTAACCCTGAGAGTGGACCCTATAAATTAAACGTCGAATTATGTTAATTAGCTTAGTTATATACCACCAGAAATCTATAAGTAATATGAAAAACGTAAATAGTTAGCTTAAAGTAAAATTGAAAGAGTTGAGGTGTTGAAATAAATATCCTAAAAAACCACGATAAGCGTCTAACCCTGAGAGTGGACTCTATAAATTAAATGTCGAATTATGTTAATCAGCTGAGATTGATAAAACTTGAAAACTGCAACTAATATGACAAACGTAGATTTAAATTGAAAGAGTTGAGGTGTTGAAATCAATATCCTATAAAAAAAACATGAAAGCATCGAACCCTGTGTGTTGACCCTATAAATTAAACGTCGAATTATGTTAATTAGCTTAGTTAGGTAAAACCAGAAAACTATAAGTAATACGAAAAGCGTAAATAGTTAGCTCAAAGTAAAATTCAAAGAGTTGAGGTGTTCAAATAAATGTGCTAAAAAACCACGATAAGCGTCGAAACCTGAGAGTGGACTCTATAAATTAAACGTCGAATTATGTTAATCAGCTGAGATAGATAAAACTTCAAAACTGCAACTAATATGACAAACGTAGATTTAAATTGAAAGAGTTGAGGTGTTGAAATCAATATCCTATAAAAAAACCATGAAAGCGTCGAACCCTGTGTGTTGACCCTATAAATTAAACGTCGAATTATGTTAATTAGCTTAGTTAGATAAAACCTGAAAACTATAAGTAATATGAAAAGCGTAAATAGTTAGTTTAAAGTAAAATTGAAAGAGTTGAGGTGTTCAAATAAATATCCTAAAAAACCACGATAAGCGTCGAAACCTGAGAGTGGACCCTGAGTTAAATAAAACTTGAAACTGCAACTAGTATGAAAAACGTAGATTTAAATTGAAAGATTTGACGTGTTGAAATCAATATCCTATAAAAAAACCACGAAAAGCTTCGAACCCTGTATGTTGACCCTATAAATTAAACGTCGAATTATGTTAATTAGCTGAATTAGATAAAAATAGAAAACTATAAGTATTATGAAAAGCGTAAATAGTTAGCTTAACGTAAAATTGAAAGAGTTGAGGTGTTCAAATAAATATCCTAAAAAACCACAATAAGCGTCGAACCCTGAGAGTAGACCCTATAAATTAAACGTCGAATTAGCTTAGTTAGATAAAACCAGAAAACTATAAGTAATATAAAAGGCGTAAATAGTTAGCTTAAAGTAAAATTGAAAGAGTTGAGGTGTTCAAATAAATATCCTAAAAAACCACGATAAGCGTCGAACCCTGAGAGTGGACCATATAAATTATACGTCGAATTATGTTAATTAGCTTAGTTAAATGAAACCAGAAAACTATAAGCTATATGAAAAGCGTAAATAGTTGGCTTAAAGTAAAATTGAAAGATTTGAGGTGTTGAAATCAATATCCTATAAAAAACAATGAAAAGCGTCGAACCCTGTGTGTTGACCCTATAAATTAAACGTCGAATTATGTTAATTAGTTGAGCTAGATAAAACTAGAAAACTATAAGTAATATGAAAAGCGTAAATAGTTAGCTCAAAGTAAAATTCAAAGAGTTGAGGTGTTCAAATAAATATCCTAAAAACCACGATAAGCGTCGAACCCTGAGAGTGGACCCTATAAATTAAACGTCGAATTATGTTAATTAGCTTAGTTAGATAAAACCTGAAAACTATAAGTAATATGAAAAGCGTAAATAGTTAGCTTAAAGTAAAATTGAAAGAGTTGAGGTGTTCAAATAAATATCCTAAAAAACCACAATAAGCGTCGAAACCTGAGAGTGGACCCTGAGTTAAATAAAACTTGAAACTGCAACTAGTATGAAAAACGTAGATTTAAATTGAAAGATTTGACGTGTTGAAATCAATATCCTATAAGAAAACCACGAAAAGCTTCGAACCCTGTGTGTTGACCCTATAAATTAAACGTCGAATTATGTTAATTAGCTGAATTAGGTAAAAATAGAAAACTATAAGTATTATGAAAAGCGTAAATAGTTAGCTTAACGTAAGATTGAAAGAGTTGAGGTGTTCAAATAAATATCCTAAAAAACCGCAATAAGCATCGAACCCTGAGAGTAGGCCCTATAAATTAAACGTCGAATTAGCTTAGTTAGATAAAACCAGAAAACTATAAGTAATATAAAAGGCGTAAATAGTTAGCTTAAAGTAAAATTGAAAGAGTTGAGGTGTTCAAATAAATATCCTAAAAAACCACGATAAGCGTCGAACCCTGAGAGTGGACCATATAAATTATACGTCGAATTATGTTAATTAGCTTAGTTAAATGAAACCAGAAAACTATAAGCTATATGAAAAGCGTAAATAGTTGGCTTAGAGTAAAATTGAAAGATTTGAGGTGTTGAAATCAATATCCTATAAAAAACCATGAAAAGCGTCGAACCCTGTGTGTTGACCCTATAAATTAAACGTCGAATTATGTTAATTAGTTGAGCTAGATAAAACTAGAAAACTATAAGTAATATGAAAAGCGTAAATAGTTAGCTCAAAGTAAAATTCAAAGAGTTGAGGTGTTCAAATAAATATCCTAAAAACCACGATAAGCGTCGAACCCTGAGAGTGGACCCTATAAATTAAACGTCGAATTATGTTAATTAGCTTAGTTAGATAAAACCTGAAAACTATAAGTAATATGAAAAGCGTAAATAGTTAGCTTAAAGTAAAATTGAAAGAGTTGAGGTGTTCAAATAAATATCCTAAAAAACCACGATAAGCGTCGAAACCTGAGAGTGGACCCTGAGTTAAATAAAACTTGAAACTACAACTAGTATGAAAAACGTAGATTTAAATTGAAAGATTTGACGTGTTGAAATCAATATCCTATAAAAAAACCACGAAAAGCTTCGAACCCTGTGTGTTGACCCTATAAATTAAACGTCGAATTATGTTAATTAGCTGAATTAGATAAAAATAGAAAACTATAAGTATTATGAAAAGCGTAAATAGTTAGCTTAACGTAAAATTGAAAGAGTTGAGGTGTTCAAATAAATATCCTAAAAAACCACAATAAGCGTCGAACCCTGAGAGTAGACCCTATAAATTAAACGTCGAATTAGCTTAGTTAGATAAAACCAGAAAACTATAAGTAATATAAAAGGCGTAAATAGTTAGCTTAAAGTAAAATTGAAAGAGTTGAGGTGTTCAAATAAATATCCTAAAAAACCACGATAAGCGTCGAACCCTGAGAGTGGACCATATAAATTATACGTCGAATTATGTTAATTAGCTTAGTTAAATGAAACCAGAAAACTATAAGCTATATGAAAAGCGTAAATAGTTAGCTTAAAGTAAAATTGAAAGAGTTGAGGTGTTGAAATCAATATCCTATAAAAAACCATGAAAAGCGTCGAACCCTGTGTGTTGACCCTATAAATTAAACGTCGAATTATGTTAATTAGTTGAGCTAGATAAAACTAGAAAACTATAAATAATATGAAAAGCGTAAATAGTTAGCTTAAAGTAAAATTGAAAGAGTTGAGGTGTTCAAATAAATATCCTAAAAAACCACGATATGCGACGAACCCTGAGAGTGGGCCATATAAATTAAACGTCGAATTATGTTAATTAGCCTAGTTACATAAAACCCGGAAACTATAATATGAAAAGTTCAAATAGTTAGCTTAAAGTAAAATTGAAAGAGTAGAGGTGTTCAAATAAATATCCTTTAAAACCACGATAAGCGTCGAACCCTGAGTGTGGACCCTATAAATTAAACATCGAATTATGTTAATTAGCTTAGTTAGATAAAACCAGAAAACTATAAGTAATATGAAAAGCGTAAATAGTTAGCTTAAAGTAAAATTGAAAAAGTTGAGGTGTTCAAATAAATATCCTAAAAAACCACGATAAGCGTCGAACCCTGAGAGTGGGCCATATAAATTAAACGTCGAATTATGTTAATTAGCCTAGTTACATAAAACCCGGAAACTATAATATGAAAAGTTCAAATAGTTAGCTTAAAGTAAAATTGAAAGAGTAGAGGTGTTCAAATAAATATCCTTTAAAACCACGATAAGCGTCGAACCCTGAGTGTGGACCCTATAAATTAAACGTGGAATTATGTTAATTAGCTTAGTTAGATAAAACCACAAAACTATAAGTAATATAAAAAGCGTAAATAGTTAGCTTAAAGTAAAACTGAAAGAGTTGAGGTGTTCAAATAAATTTCCTAAAAAAACCACGATAAGCGTCGAACCCTGAGAGTGGACCCTATAAATTAAACGTCCAATTATGTTAATTAGCTTAGTTAGATACCAACAGAAAACTATAAGTAATATGAAAAGCGTAAATAGTTAGCTTAAAGTAAAATTCAAAGAGTTGAGGTGTTCAAATAAATATCCTAAAACATGTTCGAAAAGTAGATAGGGCCACAAGGAAAGCAGGCTAAATGAACAGAGAAAAAAAAAACACTCTTGAAATTCAAATTAAGCAAATTATATAAATTTCGTGTATTTCTTCGAAAACAAATTCGAAAAGCTGATAGAGCCACAAGGGCTAAATAAAGAGTGAAAAAAACCACATACAATAAGAAAAACTAGAAAATCTTGCCAACATAACTAGAGTTACATATGTATATATCTTTGAAGAAATGTAGATCGAGCCGTACATTTTTTTAATTTGTATTTTTAAATGTTGATTTTAAAGTTAACATTCTTAAAATAAAATTTCGGACTGTTTATTAATTTAAAGATTTTATGGAAGCAACGGATTAACATATCTGTAAAAATTTTAGCTTAAAAATCATATTTAACTTTCAAGTAATTTAATAATTTTCTACTTGCAAACAAATTTATGATAAGGTTCAGCAGGAAAAGTGCCGATCTTACTACACTTCATCAACGATATGTAAATTTTGAATACTTAAATTAATTTTACAAAGTAATGTTTAACTTAACGGTAAACTTATTTCAAAAACATAATATTTCAATCTTCAAACAGAAATCCTTACTAATCTAATTTTTTTCTGAATAAAGATAAAGTTTTGAAATACTTAATAATTGCTTTGAAAATAGAAATTCTTTAAAAATATCTGAAACTAGATTTAGCAAAAAAAATTAAATTGAAAATCCAAGAGTTCCTTAACAAATTCCTTCTATTCACTAAAAAAAAACTACAAGGGAAACAGGCTAAATCCAACCTCTTAACGTATAAATAAATTACTATAAACAAAGTTTCGTAAACAAATATCAAATTTTATATTTCACAAAATAAAACTGAATTTTTTTCGAAATTTCAATTTTAAAATTAATAATTCGAAAAAGGAAGGTTCCAAACTAATTCAATTCGCAAAGAATATCTTAACATATATGTATGTCACTGAAAGAGTCAAAAGGGAATCAGGCTAAATCCTCCAATTTCAAAACCACACCTTCAATATACACAATTTTGAATCGTATAAAAAAGTTTTAACTGTATTACATTCCATAAAAACGCCTTTAAGAAGACTTAAGCTTCAATCACATAATCACATAACATTTTCATAAATTTCACTCAGGAAGTTTCACTTCAAATATATATCGACTACATTATAAAAGCCACAATGGAAACAGGCTAAATCCAGGTTTTAAGTATTCACATTAAATTTGCATTAAAAAGAAGCTTGAAAATTGTTTACTTCGAAAATCGTTTCTCAACTCTTCTCGCTTATATTGATTCGCTTTGATAATCTCAGCCCAATGTTGTGCAAAACCACCAATGATTTTTTAATAGTACATTAAGTTAAAAAGTAAATTTTTTTTATTTGTGATAAGCACACAATTGGAGCGACTATCCAAAGATAATAGAAACAAAACCTCGAACGACTTTCTTCACGATTTTTAAGAAATTGTATTTTATGAAAAACAATTTGGGAACAAACCTTATACTTAAATACTGCGGTTAAATACAAAAATAATTGAATAGTAAATAAAAATGCATTGTACTAAACGATAAATTATTTAAATTAAACTTTTGGAAGCATTCGGATACTGTATTGAACAGCCAAATAAATAATATATAAAAAAACAAGGTTAAAAAAAGGCCAATCGAAACAAATATAAATACGTTTTAATAAGTAATGAAATTTTTAAAGGAATATAAAAAAATGATGACCATTCGTTGCCTTTCACTGAAATACTTTGAAAACCTGCAAAAATAGTTTACAATGAAAGTTTGAAATCAAAGTCAATTATACATAAATTGAAAGGAGTTCCCCAGTAAATAAAACTCGGATCAGGAATATGGATATCCTAAAGCCAGTGATCCCAATCATGCCTAAACTATTTCATAAAATATAAATTTCTTAAAAAACATTAAAATCTTTGAGCAATAAAATAGCTGAAATTATTAATGACTCCTCAAAAGACTTAATATTGCTTTCAAAAAAAAAAAAAAAAAGAGATTCGCTAGTTTAAAAAGAAAGCCTTAATTTTCAGCCTTGAATGATCTCAGTTTTTTTGAGAGATAAAAAAAAAACTTGAAAACGAACTATAATACCAAATTTAGAATAACCTTAAAAAAAAAAATAAATGTAAGGCGCGATAACCTCCGAAGAGATCTAAGGCCGAGCTTCTCTTCCAATTTGCGTCGTGCTCCTCTTGATTTTTCCCTACAAATTGGCCGGACGGGACCTACATGTTTTATGCCGACTCCGAACGGCATCTGCAAGGCAGATGAGTTTTCACTGAGAGCTTTTCATGGCAGAAATACAATCGGAGCGCTTGCCAGACACTGCCGAGGGGCGACCCCGCTTAGAAAAATTTCTTCTAATTGAAAAATCTTATTTCTAAAATTTTGATGTTGCTTTGCCCGGGAGTTGAACCCAGGGCATACGGTGTGATAGGCGGAGCACGCTACCATCACACCACGGTGGCCGCCATGGAATGGAATATGGAATATGGAATCATCTCAAAAGCCTCGAACATTGGAAATAGTCCACCAATACTGAAATTAGAATAAATATTGCACTTCGAAGTATCTCTTATAATATTGAACGATATAAAATGCGTCGAACTTAGAAAATAGTCCCATTAAAATATGAAAAAAGCGTCGAACATAGAAAATAATCCAATTAAATATGAAGAGCTCCGAACTAAGAAAATAGTTCCCGAATATTCTACTTCGAATTAATAATAATACTGAGTTCTTTTATATGAAAATTCCATTGAAATATGAAAAACGTCGAACCAAGAAAATAGTGCCCGAATATTGTACTTCTAATTAACAATAATACTGAGTTGCTTTATATAAAAATTCCATAGAAATATGAAAAGATAGTTAGCGTCGTGAAGAGCGTCGAACCCTGTGTGTGGACCCTATAAATTAAACGTCGAATTATGTTAATTAGCTGAGTTAGATAAAACTAGAAAACTATAAGTAATAATAAAAAGCATAAATAGTTAGCTTAAAGTAAAATTGAAACAGTTGAGGTGTTCAAATAAATATCCTAAAAAACCACGATAAGCGTCGAACCCTGAGAGTGGACCCTATAAATTAAAAGTCGAATTATGTTAATTAGCTTAGTTAGATAAAACCGAAAAAAATATAAGTAATATGAAAAGCGTACATAGTTAGCTTAAAGTAAAATTGAAAGAGTTGGGGTGTTCAAATAAATATCCTAAAAAACCACGATAAGCGTCGAACCCTGAGAGTGGACCCTATAAATTAAACGTCGAATTATGTTAATCAGCTGAGTTAAATAAAACTTGATAACTGCAACTAACATGAAAAACGTAGATTTAAATTGAAAGAGTTGAGGTGTTGAAATCAATATCCTATTAAAAAACCAAGAAAAGCTTCGAACCCTGTGTGTTGACCCTATAATATAAACGTCGAATTATGTTAATTAGCTGAGTTAGATTAAACTAGAAAACTATAAGTAGTATGAAAAGCGTAAATAGTTAGCTTGAAGTAAAATTGAAAGAGTTGAGATGTTCAAATAAATATCCTAAAAAACCACGATAAGCGTCGAACCCTGAGAGTGGACCCTATAAATTAAAAGTCAAATTATGTTAATAAGCTGAGTTAGATAAAACTTGAAAACTGCAACTAATATGACAAACGTAGATTTAAATTGAAAGAGTTGAGGTGTTGAAATCAATATCCTATAAAAAAACCAAGAAAAGCTTCGAACCCTGTGTGTTGACCCTTTAAATTAACGTCGAATTATGTTAATTAGCTTAGTTAGATAAATCCAGAAAACTATAAGTAATATGAAAAGCGTAAATAGTTAGCTTAAAGTAAAATTCAAAGAGCTGGGGTGTTCAAATAAATATCCTAAAAAACAACGATAAGCGTCGAACCCTGAGAGTGGACCCTATAAATTAAATGTCGAATTATGTTAATCAGCTGAGTTAGATAAAACTTGAAAACTGCAATTAATATGACAAACGTAGATTTAAATTGAAAGAGTTGAGGTTTTAAAATCAATATCCTATAAAAAAAAACCATGAAAAGCGTCGACCCTGTGTGTTGACCCTATAAATTAAACGTCGAATTATGTTAATTAGCTTAGTTAGATAAAACCAAAAAACTATAAGTAATATGAAAAGCGTAAATAGTTAGCTTAAAGTAAAATTGAAAAAAGAGTTTAGGTGTTCAAATAAATATCCTAAAAAACCGCGCTAAGCGTCGAACCCTGAGAGTGGACCCGATAAATTAAACGTCGAATTATGTTAATCAGCTGAGTTAGATAAAACTTGAAAACTGCAACTAATATAACAAACGTGGATTTAAATTGAAAAAGTTGAGTTGTTGAAATCTATATCCTATAAAAAAACCACGAAAAGCTTCGAACCCTGTGTGTTGACCCTATAAATTAAACGTCGAATTATGTTAATTAGCTTAGTTAAATAAAACCAAAAAATTATAAGTAAATTGAAGGCGCAAATAGTAAGCTTAAAGTAAAATTGAAAGAGTTGAGGTGTTCAAATAAATATCATAAAAAACCGCTATAAGCGTCGAACCCTGAGAGTGGACCCTATAAATTAAACGTCGAATTATGTTAATTAGCTTAGTTACATAAAACTTGAAAACTGCAACTAATATGACAAACGTAGATTTAAATTGAAAGAGTTGAGGTGTTGAAATCAATATCCTATAAAAAAAACCATCAAAAGCGTCCACCCTGTGTGTTGACCCTATAAATTAAACGTCGAATTATGCTAATTAGCTTAGATAAAACCAGAAAACTATAAGTGATATGAAAAGAGTAAATAGTTAGCTTAAAGTAAAATTGAAAGATTTGAGGTGTTCAAATAAATATCCTAAAAAACCACGATAAGCGTCGAACCCTGAGAGTGGACCCTATAAATTAAACGTCGAATTATGTTAATTAGCTTAGTTAGATAAAACCAAAAAACTATAAGTAATATGAAAAGCGTAAATAGTTAGCTTAAAGTAAAATTGAAAAAAGAGTTTAGGTGTTCAAATAAATATCCTAAAAAACCGCGCTAAGCGTCGAACCCTGAGAGTGGACCCTATAAATTAAACGTCGAATTATGTTAATTAGCTTAGTTACATAAAACTTGAAAACTGCAACTAATATGACAAACGTAGATTTAAATTGAAAGAGTTGAGGTGTTGAAATCAATATCCTATAAAAAAAACCATCAAAAGCGTCCACCCTGTGTGTTGACCCTATAAATTAAACGTCGAATTATGCTAATTAGCTTAGTTAGATAAAACCAGAAAATAAGTAATATGAAAAGCGTAAATAGTTAACTTAAAGTAAAATTGAAAGAGTTGGGGTGTTCAAATAAATATCCTAAAAAACCACGATAAGCGTCGAACCCTGAGAGTGGACCCTATAAATTAAACGTCGAATTATTTTAATTAGCTTAGATAAAACCAGAAAACTATAAGTAATATGAAAAGCGTAAATAGTTAGCTTAAAGTAAAATTGAAAGAGTTGAGGTGTTCAAATAAATATCCTAAAAAACCGCGATAAGCGTCGAAACCTGAGAGTGGACCCTATAACTTAAACGTCGAATTATGTTAATCAGCTGAGTTAGATAAAACTTGAAAACTGCAACTAATATAACAAACGTGGACTTAAATTGAAAAAGTTGAGTTGTTGAAATCTATGTCCTATAAAAAAACCATGAAAAGCTTCGAACCCTGCGTGTTGACCCTATAAATTAAACGTCGAATTAATTTATTAGCTTAGTTAGATAAAACCAGAAAACTATAAGTAATATGAAAAGCGTAAATATTTAGCTTAAAGTAAAATTAAAAGAGTTGAGGTGTTCAAATAAATATCCTAAAAAACCGCGATAAGCGTCGAACCCTGTGTGTTGACCCTATAAATTAAACGTCGAATTATGTTAATTAGCTTAGTTAGATAAATCCAGAAAACTATAAGTAATATGAAAAGCGTAAATAGTTAGCTTAAAGTAAAATTCAAAGAGCTGAGGTGTTCAAATAAATATCCTAAAAAACAACGATAAGCGTCGAACCCTGAGAGTGAACCCTATAAATTAAACGTCGAATTATGTTAATCAACTGAGTTAGATAAAACTTGAAAACTGCAACTAATATGACAAACGTAGATTTAAATTGAAAGAGTTGAGGTGTTGAAATCAATATCCTATAAAAAAACCATGAAAAGCGTCGACCCTGTGTGTTGACCCTATAAACTAAACGTCGAATTATGTTAATTAGCTTAGTTAGATAAAACCAGAAAACTATAAGTAATATGAAAAGCGTAAATAGTTAGCTTAAGGTAAAATTGAAAGAGTTGAGGTGTTCAAATAAATATCCTACAAAATCACGACAAGCGTCGAACCCTGAGAGGGGACCCTATAAATTAAACGTCGAATTACGTTAATCAGCTTAGTTACATAAAACTTGAAAACTGCAACTAATATGACAAACGTAGATTTAAATTGAAAGAGATGAGGTGTTGAAATCAATATCCTATAAAAAAAAACCATGAAAAGCGTCGACCCTGTGTTTTGACCCTATAAATTAAACGTCGAATTGTGTTAATTGGCTTAGATAAAACCAGAAAACTATAAGTGATATGAAAAGAGTAAATAGTTAGCTTAAAGTAAAATTGAAAGAGTTGAGGTGTTCAAATAAATATCCTAAAAAACCACGATAAGCGTCGAACCCTGAGAGTGGACCCTATAAATTAAACGTCGAATTATGTTAATTAGCTTAGTTTGATAAAACCAAAAAACTATAAGTAATATGAAAAGCGTAAATAGTTAGCTTAAAGTAAAATTGAAAGGGTTTAGGTGTTCAAATAAATATCCTAAAAAACCGCGATAAGCGTCGAACCCTGAGAGTGGACCCTATAAATTAAAAGTCGAATTATGTTAATCAGCTGAGTTAGATAAAACTTGAAAACTGCAACTAATATAACAAACGTGGATTTAAATTGAAAAAGTTGAGTTGTTGAAATCTATATCCTATAAAAAAACCACGAAAGCTTCGAACCCTGTGTGTTGACCCTATAAATTAAACGTCGAATTATGTTAATTAGCTTAGTTAAATAAAACCAAAAAATTATAAGTAAATTGAAGGCGCAAATAGTAAGCTTAAAGTAAAATTGAAAGAGTTGAGGTGTTCAAATAAATATCATAAAAAACCGCTATAAGCGTCGAACCCTGAGAGTGGACCCTATAAATTAAACGTCGAATTATGTTAATTAGCTTAGTTACATAAAACTTGAAAACTGCAACTAATATGACAAACGTAGATTTAAATTGAAAGAGTTGAGGTGTTGAAATCAATATCCTATAAAAAAAACCATCAAAAGCGTCCACCCTGTGTGTTGACCCTATAAATTAAACGTCGAATTATGCTAATTAGCTTAGATAAAACCAGAAAACTATAAGTGATATGAAAAGAGTAAATAGTTAGCTTAAAGTAAAATTGAAAGATTTGAGGTGTTCAAATAAATATCCTAAAAAACCACGATAAGCGTCGAACCCTGAGAGTGGACCCTATAAATTAAACGTCGAATTATGTTAATTAGCTTAGTTAGATAAAACCAAAAAACTATAAGTAATATGAAAAGCGTAAATAGTTAGCTTAAAGTAAAATTGAAAAAAGAGTTTAGGTGTTCAAATAAATATCCTAAAAAACCGCGCTAAGCGTCGAACCCTGAGAGTGGACCCTATAAATTAAACGTCGAATTATGTTAATTAGCTTAGTTACATAAAACTTGAAAACTGCAACTAATATGACAAACGTAGATTTAAATTGAAAGAGTTGAGGTGTTGAAATCAATATCCTATAAAAAAAACCATCAAAAGCGTCCACCCTGTGTGTTGACCCTATAAATTAAACGTCGAATTATGCTAATTAGCTTAGTTAGATAAAACCAGAAAATAAGTAATATGAAAAGCGTAAATAGTTAACTTAAAGTAAAATTGAAAGAGTTGGGGTGTTCAAATAAATATCCTAAAAAACCACGATAAGCGTCGAACCCTGAGAGTGGACCCTATAAATTAAACGTCGAATTATTTTAATTAGCTTAGATAAAACCAGAAAACTATAAGTAATATGAAAAGCGTAAATAGTTAGCTTAAAGTAAAATTGAAAGAGTTGAGGTGTTCAAATAAATATCCTAAAAAACCGCGATAAGCGTCGAAACCTGAGAGTGGACCCTATAACTTAAACGTCGAATTATGTTAATCAGCTGAGTTAGATAAAACTTGAAAACTGCAACTAATATAACAAACGTGGACTTAAATTGAAAAAGTTGAGTTGTTGAAATCTATGTCCTATAAAAAAACCATGAAAAGCTTCGAACCCTGCGTGTTGACCCTATAAATTAAACGTCGAATTAATTTATTAGCTTAGTTAGATAAAACCAGAAAACTATAAGTAATATGAAAAGCGTAAATATTTAGCTTAAAGTAAAATTAAAAGAGTTGAGGTGTTCAAATAAATATCCTAAAAAACCGCGATAAGCGTCGAACCCTGTGTGTTGACCCTATAAATTAAACGTCGAATTATGTTAATTAGCTTAGTTAGATAAATCCAGAAAACTATAAGTAATATGAAAAGCGTAAATAGTTAGCTTAAAGTAAAATTCAAAGAGCTGAGGTGTTCAAATAAATATCCTAAAAAACAACGATAAGCGTCGAACCCTGAGAGTGAACCCTATAAATTAAACGTCGAATTATGTTAATCAACTGAGTTAGATAAAACTTGAAAACTGCAACTAATATGACAAACGTAGATTTAAATTGAAAGAGTTGAGGTGTTGAAATCAATATCCTATAAAAAAAAACCATGAAAAGCGTCGACCCTGTGTGTTGACCCTATAAACTAAACGTCGAATTATGTTAATTAGCTTAGTTAGATAAAACCAGAAAACTATAAGTAATATGAAAAGCGTAAATAGTTAGCTTAAGGTAAAATTGAAAGAGTTGAGGTGTTCAAATAAATATCCTACAAAATCACGACAAGCGTCGAACCCTGAGAGGGGACCCTATAAATTAAACGTCGAATTACGTTAATCAGCTTAGTTACATAAAACTTGAAAACTGCAACTAATATGACAAACGTAGATTTAAATTGAAAGAGATGAGGTGTTGAAATCAATATCCTATAAAAAAAAACCATGAAAAGCGTCGACCCTGTGTTTTGACCCTATAAATTAAACGTCGAATTGTGTTAATTGGCTTAGATAAAACCAGAAAACTATAAGTGATATGAAAAGAGTAAATAGTTAGCTTAAAGTAAAATTGAAAGAGTTGAGGTGTTCAAATAAATATCCTAAAAAACCACGATAAGCGTCGAACCCTGAGAGTGGACCCTATAAATTAAACGTCGAATTATGTTAATTAGCTTAGTTTGATAAAACCAAAAAACTATAAGTAATATGAAAAGCGTAAATAGTTAGCTTAAAGTAAAATTGAAAGGGTTTAGGTGTTCAAATAAATATCCTAAAAAACCGCGATAAGCGTCGAACCCTGAGAGTGGACCCTATAAATTAAAAGTCGAATTATGTTAATCAGCTGAGTTAGATAAAACTTGAAAACTGCAACTAATATAACAAACGTGGATTTAAATTGAAAAAGTTGAGTTGTTGAAATCTATATCCTATAAAAAAACCACGAAAGCTTCGAACCCTGTGTGTTGACCCTATAAATTAAACGTCGAATTATATTAATTAGCTTAGTTAGATAAAACCAAAAAATTATAAGTAAATTGAAAAGCGTAAATAGTTAGCTTAAAGTAAATTTGAAAGAGTTTAGTTGTTCAAATAAATATCCTAAAAAACCACGATAAGCGTCGAACCCTGAGAGTGGGCCCTATAAATTAAACGTCGAATTATGTTAATCAGCTGAGTTAGATAAAACCAAAAAACTATAAGTAATATGAAAAGCGTAAATAGTTAACTTAAAGTAAAATTGAAAGAGTTGGGGTGTTCAAATAAATATCCTAAAAAACCACGATAAGCGTCGAAACCTGAGAGTGGACCCTATCAATTAAACGTCGAAATATGTTAATCAGCTTAGTTAGATAAAACCAAAAAACTATAAGTAATATGAAAAACGTTAATAGTTAGATTAAAGTAAAATTGAAAGAGTTGGGGTGTTCAAATGAATGCCCTAAAAAACCGCGACAAGCATCGAACCCTGAGAGTGGACCCTATAAATTAAACGTCGAATTATGTTAATCAGCTGAGTTAGATAAAACTTGAAAACTGCAACTAACATGAAAAACGTAGATTTAAATTGAAAGAGTTGAGGTGTTGAAATCAATATCCTATTAAAAAACCAAGAAAAGCTTCGAACCCTGTGTGTTGACCCTATAATATAAACGTCGAATTATGTTAATCAGCTGAGTTAGATAAAACTTGAAAACTGCAACTAATATAACAAACGTGGATTTAAATTGAAAAAGTTGAGTTGTGGAAATCTATATCCTATAAAAAAACCACGAAAGCTTCGAACCCTGTTTGTTGACCCTATAAATTAAACGTCGAATTATGTTAATCAGCTGAGTTAGATAAAACCAAAAAACTATAAGTAATATGAAAAGCGTAAATAGTTAACTTAAAGTAAAATTGAAAGAGTTGGGGTGTTCAAATAAATATCCTAAAAAACCACGATAAGCGTCGAACCCTGAGAGTGGACCCTATCAATTAAACGTCGAATTATGTTAATCAGCTTAGTTAGATAAAACCAAAAAACTATAAGTAATATGAAAAACGTTAATAGTTAGATTAAAGTAAAATTGAAAGAGTTGGGGTGTTCAAATGAATGCCCTAAAAAACCGCGACAAGCATCGAACCCTGAGAGTGGACCCTATAAATTAAACGTCGAATTATGTTAATCAGCTGAGTTAGATAAAACTTGAAAACTGCAACTAATATGACAAACGTAGATTTAAAGTGAGAGTTGAGGTGTTGAAATCAATATCCTATAAAAAAAAACCACGAAAAGCGTCGACCCTGTGTGTTGACCCTATAAATTAAACGTCGAATGATGTTAATTAGCTTAGTTAGATAAAACCAGAAAACTATAAGTAATATGAAAAGCGTAAATAGTTAGCGTAAAGTAAAATTCAAAGAGCTGAGGTGTTCAAATAAATATCCTAAAAAACCACGATAAGCGTCGAACCCTGAGAGTGGACCCTATAAATTAAACGTCGAATTATGTTAATCAGCTGAGTTAGATAAAACTTGAAAACTGCAACTAATATGACAAGCGTAGATTTAAAGTGAAAGAGTTGAGGTGTTGAAATCAATATCCTATAAAAAAACCATGAAAAGCGTCGAAACTGTGTGTTGACCCTATAAATTAAACGTCGAATTATGTTAATTAGCTTAGTTAGATAAAACTAGAAAACTATAAGTAATATGAAAAGCGTAAATAGTTAGCTTAAAGTAAAATTGAAAGAGTTGAGGTGTTCAAATAAATATCCTAAAAAGCCACGATAAGCGTCGAACCCTGAGAGTGGACCCTACAAATTAAACGTCGAATTATGTTAATTAGCTTAGTTAGATAAAACCAAAAAACTATAAGTAATATGAAAAGCGTAAATAGTTAGCTTAAAGTAAAATTGAAAGAGTTGAGGTGTTCAAATAAATGTCCTAAAAACCGCGATAAGCGTCGAACCCTGAGAGTGGACCCTATAACTTAAACGTCGAATTATGTTAATCAGCTGAGTTAGATAAAACTTGAAAACTGCAACTAATATGACAAACGTAGATTTAAATTGGAAGAGTTGAGGTGTTGAAATCAATATCCTATAAAAAAAACCACGAAAAGCTTCGAACCCTGTGTGTTGACACAATAAATTAAACGTCGAATTATGTTTATTAGCTGAGTTAGATAAAACTAGAAACTATAAGTAATATGAAAAGCATAAATAGCTTAAAGTAAAATTGAAAGAGTTGAGGTGTTCAAATAAATATCCTAAAAAACCATGATAAGCGTCGAACCCTGAGAGTGGACCCTATAAATTAAACGTCGAATTATGTTAATTAGCTTGGTTAGATAAAACCAAAAAACTATAAGTAATATGAAAAGCGTAAATAGTTAGCTTAAAGTAAAGTTGAAAGAGTTGGGGTGTCCAAATAAATATCCTAAAAAACCGCAATAAGCGTTGAACCCCGAGAGTGGACCCTATAAATTAAACGTCGAATTATGTTAATCAGCTGAGTTAGATAAAACTTGAAAACTGCAACTAATATGACAAACGTAGATTTAAATTGAAAGAGTTGAGGTGTTGAAATCAATATCCTATAAAAAAAAACCACGAAAAGCTTCGAACCATGTGTGTTGACCCTATAAATTAAACGTCGAATTATGTTAATTAGCTTAGTTAGATAAAACTAGAAAACTATAAGTAATATGAAAAGCGTAAGTAGTTAGCTTAAAGTAAAATTGAAAAAATGAGATGTCCGAATAAATATCCTAAAAAACCACGATAAGCGTCGAACCCTGAGAGTGGACCCTATAAATTAAACGTCGAATTATGTTAATTAGCTTAGTTAGATAAAACTAGAAAACTATACGTAATATGAAAAGCGTAAATAGTTAGCTTAAAGTAAAATTGAAAAAGATGAGATGTCCAAATAAATATCCTTAAAAACCTCGATAAGCGTCGAACCCTGAGAATGGACCCTATAAATTAAACGTCGAATTATGTTAATTAGCTTGGCTATATAAAACCAAAAAACTATAAGTAATATGAAAAGCGTAAATAATTAGCTCAAAGTAAAATTGAAAGAGTTGGGGTGTTCAAAAAAATATCCTAAAAAACCGCGATAAGCGTCTAACCCTGAGAGTGGACCCTATAAATTAAACGTCGAATTATGTTAATTAGATTAGTAAGATAAAACCAGAAAACTATAAGTAATATCAAAAGCGTAAATAGTTAGCTTAAAGTACAATTGAAAGAGTTGAGGTGTTCAAATAAATATCCTAAAAACCACGATAAGCGTCGAACCCTGTGAGTGGACCCTATAAATTAAACGTCGAATTATCTTAATTAGCTTAGTTAAATAAAACCAGAAAACTATAAGTAATATGAAAAGCGTAAATAGTTAGCTTAAAGTAAAATTGAAAGAGTTGGGGTGTTCAAATAAATATCCTAATAAACCGCGATAAGCGTCTAACCCTGAGAGTGGATCCTATAAATTAAACGTCGAATTATGTTAATTAGCTTGGTTAGATAAAACTAGAAAACTATAAGTAATATCAAAAGCGTAAATAGTTAGCTTAAAGTTAAATTGAAAAAGATGAGATGTCCGAATAAATATCCTAAAAAACCACGATAAGCGTCGAACCCTGAGAGTGGACCCTATAAATTAAACGTCGAATTATGTTAATTAGCTTGGCTAGATAAAACCAAAAAACTATAAGTAATATGAAAAGCGTAAATAATTAGCTCAAAGTAAAATTGAAAGAGTTGGGGTGTTCAAAAAAATATCCTAAAAAACCGCGATAAGCGTCTAACCCTGAGAGTGGACCCTATAAATTAAACGTCGAATTATGTTAATTAGATTAGTAAGATAAAACCAGAAAACTATAAGTAATATCAAAAGCGTAAGTAGTTAACTTAAAGTAAAATTGAAAGAGTTGAGGTGTTCAAATAAATATCCTAAAAAACCACAATAAGCGTAGAACCCTGAGAGTGGACGCTATAAATTAAACGTCGAAAAAACTTGAAAACTGCAACTAATATGACAAACGTAGATTTAAATTGAAAGAGTTGAGGTATTGAAATCAATATCCTATAAAAAAAACCACGAAAAGCTTCGAAACCTGTGTGTTGAGCCTATAAATTAAACGTCGATTTATGTTAATTAGGTTAGTTAGATAAAACTGCAATACTATAAGTAATATGAAAAGCGTAAATAGTTAGCTTAAAGTAAAATTGAAAGAGTTGGGGTGTTCAAAAAAGTATCCTAAAAAACCGCGATAAGCGTCTAACCCTGAGAGTGGATCCTATAAATTAAACGTCGAATTACGTTAATTAGCTTAGTTAGATAAAACCAGAAAACTATAATTAATATGAAAAGCGTAAATAATTAGCGTAAAGTAAAATTGAAAGAGTTGGGGTGTTCAAATAAATATCCTAATAAACCCGCGATAAGCGTCTAACCCTGAGAGTGGACCCTATAAATAAAACTTCGAATTATGCTAATCAGATTAGTTAGATAAAACCAGAAAACTATAAGTAATATCAAAACCGTAAATAGTTAGCTTAAAGTAAAATTGAAAGAGTTGAGGTGTTCAAATAAATATCCTAAAAAACCACGATAAGCGTCGAACCCTGTGTGTTGACCCTATAAATTAAACGTCGAATTATGTTAATTAGCTGAGTTAGATAAAACTACAATACTATAAGTAATATGAAAAGCGTAAATAGTTAGCTTAAAGTAAAATTGAAAGGTTGAAGTGTTGGAATCAATATCCTATAAAAAAAACCACGAAAAGCTTCGAACCCTGTGTGTTGACCCTATAAATTAAACGTCGAATTATGTTAATTAGCTAAATTAAGATAAAACTAGAAAACTATAAGTAATACGAAAAGCGTAAATAGCTAGCTTAAAGTAAAATTGAAAAAATTGAAGTGTTCAAATAAATATCCTAAAAAACCACGATAAGCGTCGAACCCTGAGAGTGGACCCAAAAATTAAACGTCGAATTAGCTTAGTTAGATAAAACCAGAAAACTATAAGTAATATGAAAAGCGTAAATAGTTAGCTTAAAGTAATTGAAAGAATTGAGGAGTTCAAATAAATGTCCTAAAAAACCACGATAAGCGTCGAACC
This sequence comes from Eurosta solidaginis, assembly GCF_040869045.1. Lineage (NCBI taxonomy): Eukaryota > Metazoa > Arthropoda > Insecta > Diptera > Tephritidae > Eurosta > Eurosta solidaginis. The sequence goes on along the minus strand of NC_090319.1, from coordinate 344,215,442 downwards.
CTGAGAGTGGACCCTATAAATTAAACGTCGAATTATGTTAATTAGCTTAGATAAAACCAGAAAACTATAAGTAATATGAAAAGCATAAATAGTTAGCTTAAAGCAAAATGGAAAGAGTTGAGGTGTTCAAATAAATATACGTAAAAACCACGATAAGCGTCGAACCCTGAGAGTGGATCCTATAAATTAAACGTCGAATTATGGTAATTAGCTTAGTTAGATAAAACCAAAAAACTATAAGTAATATGAAAAGCGTAAATAGTTAGCTTAAAGTAAAATTTAAAGAGTTGGGGTGTTCAAATAGATATCCTAAAAAACCGCGATAAGCGTCGAGCCCTGAGAGTGGACCCTATAAATTAAACGTCGAATTATGTTAATCAGCTGAGTTGGATAAAACATGAAAACTGCAACTAATATGACAAAGGTAGATTTAAATTTTAAGAGTTGAGGTGTTGAAATCAATATCCTATAAAAAAAACCACGAAAAGCTTCGAACCCTGTGTGTTGACCCTATAAATCAAACGTCGAATTATGTTAATTAGCTGAGTTAGATAAAACTAGAAAAGTATAAGTAATATGAAAAGCGTAAATAGCTTAAAGTAAAATTGAAAGTGTTGAGGTGTTCAAAAAAATATCCTAAAAAACCACGATAAGCGTCGAACCCTGAGAGTGGACCCTATAAATTAAACGTCGAATTATGTTAATCAGCTGAGTTAGATAAAACCAAAACACTATAAGTAATATGAAAAGCGTAAATTGTTATCTTAAAGTAAAATTGAAAGAGTTGAGGTGTTCAAATAAATATCCTAAAAACCACGATAAGCGTCGAACCCTGAGACTGGACCCTATAAATTAGACGTCGAATTTTGTTAATTAGCTTAGTTAGATAAAACCAGAAAACTATAATACGAAAAGTTAAAATAGTTGCTTAAAGTAAAATTGAAAAAGATGAGATATTCAAATAAATATCTTAAAAAACCACGATAAGCGTCGAACCCTGAGAGTGGATCCTATAAATTAAACGTCGAATTATGGTAATTAGCTTAGTTAGATAAAACCAAAAAACTATAAGTAATATGAAAAGCGTAAATAGTTAGCTTAAAGTAAAATTTAAAGAGTTGGGGTGTTCAAATAGATATCCTAAAAAACCGCGATAAGGGTCGAGCCCTGAGAGTGGACCCTATAAATTAAACGTCGAATTATGTTAATCAGCTGAGTTGGATAAAACATGAAAACTGCAACTAATATGACAAAGGTAGATTTAAATTTTAAGAGTTGAGGTGTTGAAATCAATATCCTATAAAAAAAACCACGAAAAGCTTCGAACCCTGTGTGTTGACCCTATAAATCAAACGTCGAATTATGTTAATTAGCTGAGTTAGATAAAACTAGAAAAGTATAAGTAATATGAAAAGCGTAAATAGCTTAAAGTAAAATTGAAAGAGTTAAGGTGTTCAAATAAATATCCTAAAAACCACGATAAGCGTCGAACCCTGAGAGTGGACCCTATAAATTAAACGTCGAATTATGTTAATTAGCTTAGATAAAACCAGAAAACTATAAGTAATATTAAAAGCGTAAATAGTTAGCTTAAAGGAAAATGGAAAGAGTTGAGGTGTTCAAATAAATATACGTAAAAACCACGGTAGGCGTCGAACCCTGAGAGTAGATCCTATAAATTAAACGTCGAATTATGTTAATTAGCTTAGTTAGATAAACCCAAAAAACTATAACTAATATGAAAAGCGTAAATAGTTAGCTTAAAGTAAAATTGAAAAAATTTAAGTGTTCAAATAAATATCCTAAAAAACCACGATAAGCGTCGAACCCTGAGAGTGGACCCAAAAATTAATCGTCGAATTAGCTTAGTTAGGTAAAACCAGAAAACTATAAGTAATATGAAAAGCGTAAATAGTTAGCTTAAAGTAAAATTGAAAGAGTTGGGTTGTTCAAAAAAATATCCTAAAAAACCGCGATAAGCGTCTAACCCTGAGAGTGGACCCTATAAATTAAACGTCGAATTATGTTAATCAGCTGAGTTAGAGAAAACTTGAAAACTGCAACTAATATAACAAAGGTAGATTTAAATTGAAAGAGTTGAGGTGTTGAAATCAATATCCTATAAAAAAACGACGAAAAGCTTCGGACCCTGTGTGTTGACCCTATAAATTAAACGTCGAATTATGTTAATTAGCTTAGATAAAACCAGAAAACTATAAGTAATATTAAAAGCGTAAATAGTTAGCTTAAAGGAAAATGGAAAGAGTTGAGGTGTTCAAATAAATATACGTAAAAACCACGGTAGGCGTCGAACCCTGAGAGTAGATCCTATAAATTAAACGTCGAATTATGTTAATTAGCTTAGTTAGATAAACCCAAAAAACTATAACTAATATGAAAAGCGTAAATAGTTAGCTTAAAGTAAAATTCAAAGAGTTGAGGTATTCAAATAAATATCCTAAAAACCACGATAAGCGTCGAACCCTGAAACTGGACCCTATAAATTAGCCGTCGAATTATGTTAATTAGCTTAGTTAGATAAAACCAGAAAACTATAATACGAAAAGTTAAAATAGTTGCTTAAAGTAAAATTGAAAGAGTTGAGGTTGTCAAATAAATATCCTAAAGAACCACGATAAGTGTCGAACCCTGAGAGTGGACCCTATAAATTAAACGTCGAATTATGTTAATTAGATTAGATAGATAAAACCAGAAAACTATAAGTAATATGAAAAGCGTAAATAGTTAGCTTAAAGTAAAATTGAACGAGTTGATGTGTTGAAATAAATATCCTAAAAAACCACGATAAGCGTCGAACCCTGAGAGTGGACCCTATAAATTAGACGTCGAATTATGTTAATTAGCTTGGTTAGATAAAACTAGAAAACTATATGTAATATGAAAAGCGTAAATAGTTAGCTTAAAGTTAAATTGAAAAAGATGAGATGTCCGAATAAATATCCTAAAAAACCACGATAAGCGTCGAACCCTGAGTGGACCCTATAAATTAAACGTCGAATTATGTTAATTAGCTTAGTTAGATAAAACTAGAAAACTATAAGTAATATCAAAAGCGTAAATAGTTAGCTTAAAGTACAATTGAAAGAGTTGAGGTGTTCAAATAAATATCCTAAAAACCACGATAAGCGTCGAACCCTGTGAGTGGACCCTATAAATTAAACGTCGAATTATGTTAATTAGCTTAGTTAGATAAACCCAAAAAACTATAACTAATATGAAAAGCGTAAATAGTTAGCTTAAAGTAAAATTCAAAGAGTTGAGGTATTCAAATAAATATCCTAAAAACCACGATAAGCGTCGAACCCTGAAACTGGACCCTATAAATTAGCCGTCGAATTATGTTAATTAGCTTAGTTAGATAAAACCAGAAAACTATAATACGAAAAGTTAAAATAGTTGCTTAAAGTAAAATTGAAAGAGTTGAGGTTGTCAAATAAATATCCTAAAGAACCACGATAAGTGTCGAACCCTGAGAGTGGACCCTATAAATTAAACGTCGAATTATGTTAATTAGATTAGATAGATAAAACCAGAAAACTATAAGTAATATGAAAAGCGTAAATAGTTAGCTTAAAGTAAAATTGAACGAGTTGAGGTGTTGAAATAAATATCCTAAAAAACCACGATTAGAGTCGAACCCTGACAGTGGACCCTATAAATTAAACGTCGAATTATGTTAATTAGCTTAATTAGATAAAACCAGAAAACTAATAGTAATATGAAAAGCGTAGTTAGCTTAAAGTAAATTTTAAAGAGTTGAGGTGTTCAAATAAATATCCTAAAAAATCACGATAAGCGTCGAACCCTGAGAGTGGACCCTATAAATTAAACGTCGACTTATGTTAATTAGCTTAGTTAGATACAACTAGAAAACTATAAGTAATATGAAAAGCGTAAATAGTTAGCTTAAAGTAAAATTCAAAGAGTTGATGTGTTCAAATAAATATCCTAAAAACCCACGATAAGCGTCGAACCCTGAGAGTGGACCCTATAAATTAAACGTCGAATTATGTTAATTAGCTTAGTTAGATGAAACCAGAAAACTTTAAGTAATATGAAAAGCGTAAATAGTTAGCTTAAAGTAAATTTGAAAGAGTTGAGGTGTTCAAATAAATATCCTAAAAACCACGATAAGCGTCGAACCCTAAGACTGGACCCTATAAATTAGACGTCGAATTTTGTTAATTAGCATAGTTAGATAAAACCAGAAAACTATAATACGAAAAGTTAAAATAGTTGCTTAAAGTAAAATTGAAAAAGATGAGATATCCAAATAAATATCTTAAAAAACCACGATAAGCGTCGAACCCTGAGAGTGGACCCTATAAATTAGACGTCGAATTATGTTAATTAGCTTGGTTAGATAAAACTAGAAAACTATATGTAATATGAAAAGCGTAAATAGTTAGCTTAAAGTTAAATTGAAAAAGATGAGATGTCCGAATAAATATCCTAAAAAACCACGATAAGCGTCGAACCCTGAGTGGACCCTATAAATTAAACGTCGAATTATGTTAATTAGCTTAGTTAGATAAAACTAGAAAACTATAAGTAATATCAAAAGCGTAAATAGTTAGCTTAAAGTACAATTGAAAGAGTTGAGGTGTTCAAATAAATATCCTAAAAACCACGATAAGCGTCGAACCCTGTGAGTGGACCCTATAAATTAAACGTCGAATTATCTTAATTAGCTTAGTTAAATAAAACCAGAAAACTATAAGTAATATGAAAAGCGTAAATAGTTAGCTTAAAGTAAAATTGAAAGAGTTGGGGTGTTCAAATAAATATCCTAATAAACCGCGATAAGCGTCGTACCCTGAGAGTGGACGCTATAAATTAAACGTCCAATTATGTTAATCAGCTGAGTTAGATAAAACTTGAAAACTGCAACTAATATGACAAACATAAGATTTAAATTGAAAGAGTTGAGGTATTGAAATCAATATCCTATAAAAAAAACCACGAAAAGCTTCGAACCCTGTGTGTTGAGCCTATAAATTAAACGTCGAATTATGTTAATTAGCTTAGTTAGATAAAACCAGAAAACTATAAGTAATATGAAAAGCGTAAATAGTTAGTTTAAGTTAAAATTGAAAGAGTTGGGGTGTTCAAAAAAATATCCTAAAAAACCGCGATAAGCGTCTAACCCTGAGAGTGGATCCTATAAATTAAACGTCGAATTATGTTAATTAGCTTAGTTAGATAAAACCAGAAAACTATAATACGAAAAGTTAAAATAGTTGCTTAAAGTAAAATTGAAAAAGATGAGATGTCCAAATAAATATCCTAAAAAACCACGATAAGCGTCGAACCCTGAGAGTGGACCCTATAAATTAAACGTCGAATTATGTTAATTAGCTTGGTTAGATAAAACTAGAAAACTATATGTAATATGAAAAGCGTCAATAGTTAGCTTAAAGTTAAATTGAAAAAGATGAGATGTCCGAATAAATATCCTAAAAAACCACGATAAGCGTCGAACCCTGAGAGTGGACCCTATAAATTAAACGTCGAATTATGTTAATTAGCTTAGTTAGATAAAACCAGAAAACTATAAGTAATATGAAAAGCGTAAATAGTTAGCTTAAAGTAAAATTGAACGAGTTGAGGTGTTGAAATAAATATCCTAAAAAACCACGATAAGCGTCGAACCCTGAGAGTGGACCCTATAAATTAGACGTCGAATTATGTTAATTAGATTAGACAGATAAAACCAGAAAACTATAAGTAATATGAAAAGCGTAAATAGTTAGCTTAAAGTAAATTTTAAAGAGTTGAGGTGTTCAAACAAATATCCTAAAAAATCACGATAAGCGTCGAACCCTGAGAGTGGACCCTATAAATTAAACGTCGACTTATGTTAATTAGCTTAGTTAGATACAACTAGAAAACTATAAGTAATATGAAAAGCGTAAATAGTTAGCTTAAAGTAAAATTCAAAGAGTTGATGTGTTCAAATAAATATCCTAAAAACCCACGATAAGCGTCGAACCCTGAGAGTGGACCCTATAAATTAAACGTCGAATTATGTTAATTAGCTTAGTTAGATGAAACCAGAAAACTTTAAGTAATATGAAAAGCGTAAATAGTTAGCTTAAAGTAAATTTGAAAGAGTTGAGGTGTTCAAATAAATATCCTAAAAACCACGATAAGCGTCGAACCCTGAGACTGGACCCTATAAATTAGACGTCGAATTTTGTTAATTAGCTTAGTTAGATAAAACCAGAAAACTATTATACGAAAAGTTAAAATAGTTGCTTAAAGTAAAATTGAAAAAGATGAGATATCCAAATAAATATCTTAAAAAACCACGATAAGCGTCGAACCCTGAGAGTGGACCCTATAAATTAGACGTCGAATTATGTTAATTAGCTTGGTTAGATAAAACTAGAAAACTATATGTAATATGAAAAGCGTAAATAGTTAGCTTAAAGTTAAATTGAAAAAGATGAGATGTCCGAATAAATATCCTAAAAAACCACGATAAGCGTCGAACCCTGAGTGGACGCTATAAATTAAACGTCGAATTATGTTAATTGGCTTAGTTAGATAAAACTAGAAAACTATAAGTAATATCAAAAGCGTAAATAGTTAGCTTAAAGTACAATTGAAAGAGTTGAGGTGTTCAAATAAATATCCTAAAAACCACGATAAGCGTCGAACCCTGTGAGTGGACCCTATAAATTAAACGTCGAATTATCTTAATTAGCTTAGTTAAATAAAACCAGAAAACTATAAGTAATATGAAAAGCGTAAATAGTTAGCTTAAAGTAAAATTGAAAGAGTTGGGGTGTTCAAATAAATATCCTAATAAACCGCGATAAGCGTCGTACCCTGAGAGTGGACGCTATAAATTAAACGTCCAATTATGTTAATCAGCTGAGTTAGATAAAACTTGAAAACTGCAACTAATATGACAAACATAAGATTTAAATTGAAAGAGTTGAGGTATTGAAATCAATATCCTATAAAAAAAACCACGAAAAGCTTCGAACCCTGTGTGTTGAGCCTATAAATTAAACGTCGAATTATGTTAATTAGCTTAGTTAGATAAAACCAGAAAACTATAAGTAATATGAAAAGCGTAAATAGTTAGTTTAAGTTAAAATTGAAAGAGTTGGGGTGTTCAAAAAAATATCCTAAAAAACCGCGATAAGCGTCTAACCCTGAGAGTGGATCCTATAAATTAAACGTCGAATTATGTTAATTAGCTTAGTTAGATAAAACCAGAAAACTATAATACGAAAAGTTAAAATAGTTGCTTAAAGTAAAATTGAAAAAGATGAGATGTCCAAATAAATATCCTAAAAAACCACGATAAGCGTCGAACCCTGAGAGTGGACCCTATAAATTCAACGTCGAATTATGTTAATTAGCTTGGTTAGATAAAACTAGAAAACTATATGTAATATGAAAAGCGTAAATAGTTAGCTTAAATTTAAATTGAAAAAGATGAGATGTCCGAATAAATATCCTAAAAAACCACGATAAGCGTCGAACCCTGAGAGTGGACCCTATAAATTAAACGTCGAATTATGTTAATTAGCTTAGTTAGATAAAACCAGAAAACTATAAGTAATATGAAAAGCGTAAATAGTTAACTTAAAGTAAAATTGAACGAGTTGAGGTGTTGAAATAAATATCCTAAAAAACCACGATAAGCGTCGAACCCTGAGAGTGGACCCTATAAATTAGACGTCGAATTATGTTAATTAGATTAGATAGATAAAACCAGAAAACTATAAGTAATATGAAAAGCGTAAATAGTTAGCTTAAAGTAGAATTGAAAGAGTTGAGGTGTTGAAATAAATATCCTAAAAAACCACGATAAGCGTCGAACCCTGAGAGTGGACCCTATAAATTAGACGTCGAATTATGTTAACTAGATTAGATAGATAAAACCAGAAAACAATAAGTAATATGAAAAGCGTAAATAGTTAGCTTAAAGTAGAATTGAAAGAGTTGAGGTGTTCAAATAAATATCCTAAATAACCACGATAAGCGTCGAACCCTGAGAGAGGACCCTATAATTTAAACGCCGAATTATGTTAATTAGCTTAGTTAGATAAAACCAGAAAACTATAAGTAATATGAAAAGCGTAAATAATAGTTAGCTTAAAGTAAAATTGAACGAGTTGAGGCGTTTAAATAAATATCCTAAAAACCACGATAAGCGTCGAACCCTGAGAGTGGACCCTATAATTTAAACGTCGAATTATGTTAATTAGCTTAGTTAGATAAAACCAGAAAACTATAAGTAATATGAAAAGCGTAAATAGTTAGCTTAAAGTAAACTTGAAAGAGTTGAGATGTTCAAATAAATATCCTAAAAAATCACGATAAGCGTCGAACCCTGAGAGTGGACCCTATAATTTAAACGTCGAATTATGTTAATTAGCTTAGTTAGATAAAACCAGAAAACTATAAGTAATATGAAAAGCGTAAATAGTTATCTTAAAGTATAATTGAAAGAGTTGATTTTGTCAAATAAATATCCTAAAAAACCACGATAAGCGTCGAAACCTGAGAGTGGACCCTATAAATTAAACGTCGAATTATGTTAATTAGATTAGATAGGTAAAATCAGAAAACAATAAATAATATGAAAAGCGTAAATAGTTAGCTTAAAGTAGAATTGAAAGAGTTGAGGTGTTCAAATAAATATCCTAAATAACCACGATAAGCGTCGAACCCTGAGAGTGGACCCTATAATTTAAACGTCGAATTATGGTAATTAGCTTAGTTAGATAAAACCAGAAAACTATAAGTAATATGAAAAGCGTAAATAGTTAGCTTAAAGTAAAATTGAACGGGTTGAGGTGTTTAAATAAATATCCTAAAAAACCACGATAAGCGTCGAACCCTGAGAGTGGACCCTATAAATTAAACGTCGAAGTATGTTAATTAGCTTAATTAGATAAAACCAGAAAACTGTAAGTAATATGAAAAGCGTAAATAGTTAGCTTAAAGTAAATTTGAAAGAGTTGAGATGTTCAAATAAATATCCTAAAAAATCACGATAAGCGTCGAACCCTGAGAGTGGACCCTATAAATTAAACGTCGAATTATGTTAATTAGCTTAGTTAGATAAAACCAGAAAACTATAAGTAATATCAAAATCGTAAATAGTTAGCTTAAAGTAAAATTCAAAGAGTTGAGGTGTTGAAATATCCTAAAAACCACGATAAGCGTCGAACCCTGAGGGTGGACCCTATAAATTAGACGTCGAATTATGTTAATTAGCTTAGTTAGATAAAACCAGAAAACTATAATATGAAAAGTTAAAATAGTTGCTTAAAGTAAAATTGAAAGAGTTGAGGTTGTCAAATAAATATCCTAAAAAACAGCGATAAGCGTCGAACCCTGAGAGTGGACCCTATAAATTAAATGTCGAATTATCTTAATCAGCTGAGTTAGATAGAACTTGAAAACTGCAACTAATATGACACACGTAGATTTAAATTGAAAGAGTTGAGGTGTTGAAATCAATATCCTATAAAAAAAAACCACGAAAAGCTTCAAACCCTGTGTGGTTAACACCCAGAAAACTATAAGTAATAATAAAGGATAAAACTTGAAAACTGCAACTAATATGCCAAACATAGATTCAAATTGAAAGAGTTGAAATCAATATCCTATCAAAAACCATGAAAAGCGTCGAACCCAGTGTGGTGAAACTATAAATTAAAAGTCGAATTATTTTAATTAGCTGAGCTAGATAAAACTAGAAAACTATAAGTAATATGAAAGGCGTGAATAGTTAGCTTAAAGTAAAATTGAATGAGTTGAGGTGTTCAAATAAATATCCTAAAAAATCACGTTAAGCGTCGAACCCTGAGAGTGGACCCAATAAATTAAACGTCGAGTTATGTTAATTAGCTTAGTTAGATAAAACCAGAAAACTATAAGTAATATGAAAAGCGTAAATAGTTAGCTTAAAGTAAAATTGAAAGAGTTGAGGTGTTCAAATAAATATCCTAAAAATAACGATAAGCGTCGAACCCTGAGAGTAGACCCTATAAATTAAACGTCGAATTATGTTAATTAGCTTAGATAAAACCAGAAAACTATAATATGAAAAGTTTAAATAGTTAAGCTTAAAGTAAAATTGAAAGAGTTGAGGTGTTCAAATAAATATCGTAAAAAACTACGATAATCGTCGAACCCTGAGAGTGGACCCTATAAATTAAACGTCTAATTATGTTAACCAGCTTATTTAGATAAAAGCAGAAAACTATAAGTAATATGAAAAGTGTAAATAGTTAGCTTAAAGTAAAATTGATAGAGCTGAGGTATTGAAATAAATATCCTAAAAAAAACCACGATAAGCGTCGAACCCTGAGGGTGGACCCTATAAATTAGCTTAAACTAAAATTGAACGAGTTGAGGTGTTCAAATAAATATCCTAAAAAATTACGGTAAGCGTCGAACCCTGAGAGTGGACCCTGTAAATTAAAGGTCGAATTATGTTAATTAGCTTAATTAGATAAAACCGTAAAAATATAAGTAATACGAAAAGCGAAAATAGATAGCTTAAAGTAAAATTGAAAGAGTTGAGGTGTTCAAATAAATATCCTAAAAAACCACGATAAGCGTCGAACCCTGAGAGTGGACCCTATAAATTAAACGTCGAATTATGTCAACTAGCTTAGATACAACCAGAAAACTATAAGTAATATCAAAAGCGTAAATAGTTAGCTTAAAATAAAATTCAAAGAGTTGAGGTGTTCAAATAAATATCCTAAAAAGCCACGATAAGCGTCGAACCCTGAGAGTGGACCCTATAAATTAGACATCGAATTATGTTAATTAGCTAAGTTAGATAAAACCAGAAAACTATAATATGAAAAGTTAAAATAGTTGCTTAAAGTAAAATTGAAAGAGTTAAGGTTGTCAAATAAATATCCTAAAAAACCACGATAAGCGTCGAACCCGAGAGTGGACCCTATAAATTAAACGTCGAATTATATTAATTAGATTAGATAGATAAAACCAGAAAACTATAAGTAATATGAAAAGCGTAAATAGTTAGCTTAAAGTAAAATTGATAGAGCTGAGGTATTGAAATAAATATCCTAAAAAAACCACAATAAGCGTCGAACCCTGAGAGTGGACCCTATAAATTAGCTTAAACTAAAATTGAAAGAGTTGAGGTGTTCAAATAAATATCCTAAAAAATCACGATAAGCGTCGAACAATGAGGGTGGACCCAATAAATCAAACTCCGAATTATGTTAATTAGCTTAGTTAGATACAACCAGAAAACTGTACGTAATATGAAAAGCGTAAATAGTTTGCTTAAAGTAAAAGTGAAAGAGTTGAGGTGTTCAAATAAATATCCTAAAAACCACGATAAGCATCGAACCATGAGAGTGGACCCTATAAATTAAAAGTCAAATTATGTTAATTAGCTTAGTTAGATAAAACCAGAAAACTATAAGTAATATGAAAAGCGTAAATAGTTAGCTTAAAGTAAAATTTAACGAATTGAGGTGTTCAACTAAATATCCTAAAAAACCACGATAAGCGTCGAACCCTGAGAGTGGACCCTATAAATTAGACGTCGAAGTATGTTAATTAGCTTAATTAGATAAAACCACAAAACTATAAGTAATATGAAAAGCGTAAATAGTTAGCTTAAAGTAAATTTGAAAGAGTTGAGGTGTTCAAATAAATATCCTAAAAAACCACGATAAGCGTCGAACCCTGAGAGTGGATCCTATAAATTAAACGACGAAGTATGTTAATTAGCTTAATTAGTTAAACCAGAAAACTATAAGTAATATGAAAAGCGTTAATAGTTAGCTTAAAGTAAATTTGAAAGAGTTGAGGTGTTCAAATAATAAAATACCTCAACTCTTTCAATTCTACTTTAAGCTAACTATTTTAAAGTAGAATTGAAAGAGTTGAGGTGTTCAAATAAATATCCTAAAAAACCACGATAAGCGTCGAACCCTGAGAGTGGACCCTATAAATTAAACGTCGAAGTATGTTAATTAGCTTAATTAGATAAAACCAGAAAACTATAAGTAATATGAAAAGCGTAAATAGATAGCTTAAAGTAAATTTGAAAGAGTTGAGGTGTTCAAATACATATCCTACAAAATCACGATAAGCGTCGAACCCTGAGAGTGGACCCTATAAATTGAACGTCGAATTATGTTAATTAGCTTAGTTAGATAAAACCAGAAAACTATAAGTAATATCAAAAGCGTAAATAGTTAGCTTAAAGTAAAATTCAAAGAGTTGAGGTGTTGAAATAAATATCCTAAAAACCACGATAAGCGTCGAACCCTGAGAGTAGACTCTATAAATTAGACGTCGAATTATGTTAATTAGCTTAGTTAGATAAAACCAGAAAACTATAATATGAAAAGTTAAAATAGTTGCTTAAAGTAAAATTGAAAGAGTTGAGGTTGTCAAATAAATATCCTAAAAAACCGCGATAAGCGTCGAACCCTGAGAGTGGACCCTATAAATTAAACGTCGAATTATGTTAATCAACTGAGTTAGATAGAACTTGAAAACTGCAACTAATATGACAAACGTAGATTTAAATTGAAAGAGTTGAGGTGTTGAAATCAATATCCTATAAAAAAAACCACGAAAAGCTTCAAACCCTGTGTGGTCAACACCCACAAAACTATAAGTAATAATAAAAGATAAAACTTGAAAACTGCAACTAATACGACAAACGTAGATTCAAATTGAAAGAGTTGAGGTGTTGAAATCAATATCCTATCAAAAACCATGAAAAGCGTCGAACCTTGTGTGTTGAACCTATAAATTAAAAGTCGAATTATGTTAATTAGCTGAGCTAGATAAAACTAGAAAACTATAAGTAATATGAAAGGCGTGAATAGTTAGCTTAAAGTAAAATTGAAATAGTTGAGGTGTTCAAATAAATATCCTAAAAAATCACGATAAGCGTCGAACCCTGAGAGTGGACCCAATAAATTAAACGTCGAGTTATGTTAATTAGCTTAGTTAGATAAAACCAGAAAACTATAAGTAATATGAAAAGCGTAAATAGTTAGCTTAAAGTAAAATTGAAACAGTTGAGGTGTTCAAATAAATATCCTAAAAACCACGATAAGCGTCGAGCCCTGAGAGTGGACCCTATAATTAAACGTCGAATTATGTTAATTAGCTTAGTTAGATAAAACCAGAAAACTATAAGTAATATGAAAAGCGTAAATAGTTAGCTTAAAGTAAAATTGAAATACTTGAGGTGTTCAAATAAATATCCTAAAAACCACGATAAGCGTCGAACCCTGAGAGTGGACCCTATAAATTAAACGTCGAATTATGTCAATTAGCTTAGATACAACCAGAAAACTATAAGTAATATCAAAAGCGTAAATAGTTAGCTTAAAATAAAATTCAAAGAGTTGAGGTGTTCAAATAAATATCCTAAAAAACCACGATAAGCGTCGAACCTGAGAGTGGACCCTATAAATTAGACGTCGAATTATGTTAATTAGCTTAGATAGATAAAACCAGAAAACTATAAGTAATATGAAAAGCGTAAATAGTTAGCTTAAAGTAAAATTGTAAGAGTTGAGGTGTTCAAATAAATATCCTAAAAAACCACGATAAGCGTCGAACCCTGGGAGTGGACCCTATAAATTAAACGTCGAATTATGTTAATTAACTTAGTTAGATACAACCAGAATACTATAAGTAATATCAAAATCGTAAATAGTTAGCTTAAAGTAAAATTCAAAGAGTTGAGGTGTTGAAATATCCTAAAAACCACGATAAGCGTCGAACCCTGAGGGTGGACCCTATAAATTAGACGTCGAATTATGTTAATTAGCTTAGTTAGATAAAACCAGAAAACTATAATATGAAAAGTTAAAATAGTTGCTTAAAGTAAAATTGAAAGAGTTGAGGTTGTCAAATAAATATCCTAAAAAACCGCGATAAGCGTCGAACCCTGAGAGTGGACCCTATAAATTAAATGTCGAATTATCTTAATCAGCTGAGTTAGATAGAACTTGAAAACTGCAACTAATATGACACACGTAGATTTAAATTGAAAGAGTTGAGGTGTTGAAATCAATATCCTATAAAAAAAAACCACGAAAAGCTTCAAACCCTGTGTGGTCAACACCCAGAAAACTATAAGTAATAATAAAGGATAAAACTTGAAAACTGCAACTAATATGCCAAACATAGATTCAAATTGAAAGAGTTGAGGTGTTGAAATCAATATCCTATCAAAAACCATGAAAAGCGTCGAACCCAGTGTGGTGAAACTATAAATTAAAAGTCGAATTATGTTAATTAGCTGAGCTAGATAAAACTAGAAAACTATAAGTAATATGAAAGGCGTGAATAGTTAGCTTAAAGTAAAATTGAAAGAGTTGAGGTGTTCAAATAAATATCCTAAAAAATCACGATAAGCGTCGAACCCTGAGAGTGGACCCAATAAATTAAACGTCGAGTTATGTTAATTAGCTTAGTTAGATAAAACCAGAAAACTATAAGTAATATGAAAAGCGTAAATAGTTAGCTTAAAGTAAAATTGAAAGAGTTGAGGTGTTCAAATAAATATCCTAAAAATAACGATAAGCGTCGAACCCTGAGAGTGGACCCTATAAATTAAACGTCGAATTATGTTAATTAGCTTAGATAAAACCAGAAAACTATAATATGAAAAGTTTAAGTAGTTAAGCTTAAAGTAAAATTGAAAGAGTTGAGGTGTTCAAATAAATATCGTAAAAAACTACGATAATCGTCGAACCCTGAGAGTGGACCCTATAAATTAAACGTGTAATTATGTTAACCAGCTTATTTAGATAAAAGCAGAAAACTATAAGTAATATGAAAAGTGTAAATTGTTAGCTTAAAGTAAAATTGATAGAGCTGAGCTATTGAAATAAATATCCTAAAAAAACCACGATAAGCGTCGAACCCTGAGAGTGGACCCTATAAATTAGCTTAAACTAAAATTGAAAGAGTTGAGGTGTTCAAATAAATATCCAAAAAAATCCCGGTAAGCGTCGAACCCTGAGAGTGGACCCTATAAATTAAAGGTCGAAATATGTTAATTAGCTTAATTAGATAAAACCGTAAAAATATAAGTAATATGAAAAGCGAAAATAGATAGCTTAAAGTAAAATTGAAAGAGTTGAGGTGTTCAAATAAATATCCTAAAAAACCACGATAAGCGTCGAACCCTGAGAGTGGACCCTATAAATTAAACGTCGAATTATGTCAACTAGCTTAGATACAACCAGAAAACTATAAGTAATATCAAAAGCGTAAATAGTTAGCTTAAAATAAAATTCAAAGAGTTGAGGTGTTCAAATAAATATCCTAAAAAGCCACGATAAGCGTCGAACCCTGAGAGTGGACCCTATAAATTAGACATCGAATTATGTTAATTAGCTAAGTTAGATAAAACCAGAAAACTATAATACGAAAAGTTAAAATAGTTGCTTAAAGTAAAATTGAAAGAGTTAAGGTTGTCAAATAAATATCCTAAAAAACCACGATAAGCGTCGAACCCGAGAGTGGACCCTATAAATTAAACGTCAAATTATATTAATTAGATTAGATAGATAAAACCAGAAAACTATAAGTAATATGAAAAGCGTAAATAGTTAGCTTAAAGTAAAATTGATAGAGCTGAGGTATTGAAATAAATATCCTAAAAAAACCACGATAAGCGTCGAACCCTGAGATTGGACCCTATAAATTAGCTTAAACTAAAATTGAAAGAGTTGAGGTGTTCAAATAAATATCCTAAAAAATCACGATAAGCGTCGAACAATGAGGGTGGACCCAATAAATCAAACTCCGAATTATGTTAATTAGCTTAGTTAGATACAACCAGAAAACTGTACGTAATATGAAAAGCGTAAATAGTTAGCTTAAAGAAAAAGTGAAAGAGTTGAGGTGTTCAAATAAATATCCTAAAAACCACGATAAGCATCGAACCATGAGAGTGGACCCTATAAATTAAAAGTCAAATTATGTTAATTAGCTTAGTTAGATAAAACCAGAAAACTATAAGTAATATGAAAAGCGTAAATAGTTAGCTTAAAGTAAATTTGAAAGAGTTGAGGTGTTCAAATAAATATCCTAAAAAACCACGATAAGCGTCGAACCCTGAGAGTGAACCCTATAAATTAAACGTCGAAGTATGTTAATTAGCTTAATTAGATAAAACCACAAAACTATAAGTAATATGAAAAGCGTAAATAGTTAGCTTAAAGTAAATTTGAAAGAGTTGAGGTGTTCAAATAAATATCCTAAAAAACCACGATAAGCGTCGAACCCTGAGAGTGGATCCTATAAATTAAACGTCGAAGTATGTTAATTAGCTTAATTAGATAAAACCAGAAAACTATAAGTAATATGAAAAGCGTTAATAGTTAGCTTAAAGTAAATTTGAAAGAGTTGAGGTGTTCAAATAATAAAACACCTCAACTCTTTCAATTCTACTTTAAAATAGTTAGCTTAAAGTAGTAAGCTAACTATTTTAAAGTAGAATTGAAAGAGTTGAGGTGTTCAAATAAATATCCTAAAAAACCACGATAAGCGTCGAACCCTGAGAGTGGACCCTATAAATTAAACGTCGAAGTATGTTAATTAGCTTAATTAGATAAAACCAGAAAACTATAAGTAATATGAAAAGCGTAAATAGATAGCTTAAAGTAAATTTGAAAGAGTTGAGGTGTTCAAATAAATATCCTACAAAATCACGATAAGCGTCGAACCCTGAGAGTGGACCCTATAAATTGAACGTCGAATTATGTTAATTAGCTTAGTTAGATAAAACCAGAAAACTATAAGTAATATCAAAAGCGTAAATAGTTAGCTTAAAGTAAAATTCAAAGAGTTGAGGTGTTGAAATAAATATCCTAAAAACCACGATAAGCGTCGAACCCTGAGAGTAGACTCTATAAATTAGACGTCGAATTATGTTAATTAGCTTAGTTAGATAAAACCAGAAAACTATAATATGAAAAGTTAAAATAGTTGCTTAAAGTAAAATTGAAAGAGTTGAGGTTGTCAAATAAATATCCTAAAAAACCGCGATAAGCGTCGAACCCTGAGAGTGGACCCTATAAATTAAACGTCGAAGTATGTTAATTAGCTTAATTAGATAAAACCAGAAAACTATAAGTAATATGAAAAGCGTAAAAAAATAGCTTAAAGTAAATTTGAAAGAGTTGAGGTGTTCAAATAAATATCCTACAAAATCACGATAAGCGTCGAACCCTGAGAGTGGACCCTATAAATTGAACTTCGAATTATGTTAATTAGCTTAGATAGATAAAACCAGAAAACTATAAGTAATATGAAAAGCGTAAATAGTTAGCTTAAAGTAAAATTGTAAGAGTCGAGGTGTTCAAATAAATATCCTAAAAAACCACGATAAGCGTCGAACCCTGGAAGTGAACCCTATAAATTAAACGTCGAATTATGTTAATTAACTTAGTTAGATACAACCAGAATACTATAGGTAATATTAAAAGCGTAAATAGTTAGCTTAAAGTAAAATTGAAAGAGTTGGGGTGTTCAAATAAATATCCTTAAAAATCACGATAAGCGGCGAACACAGAGAGTGGACCCAATAAATCAAACTCCGAATTATGTTAATTAGCTTAGTTAGATACAACCAGAAAACTATACGTAATATGAAAAGCGTAAATAGTTAGCTTAAAGTAAAATTGAAAGAGTTGAGGTGTTCAAATAAATATCCTAAAAAACCACGAGAAGCATCGAACCCTGAGAGTGGACCCTATAAATTAAAAGTCGAATTATGTTAATTAGCTTAGTTAGATACAACCAGGAAACTATAAGTTATATGAAAAGCTTAAATACTTAGCTTAAAGTAAAATTGAAAGTGTTGAGGTGTTAAAATAAATATCCTAAAAAACCACGATAAGCGTCGAACCCTGAGAGTGGACCCTATAAATTAAACGTCGAATTGTGTTAATCAGCTCAGTTAGATAAAACTTGAAAACTGCAACTAATATGACAAACGTAGATTTAAATTGAAAGAGTTGAGGTGTTTAAATCAATATCCTATAAAAAGCCATGAAAAGCGTCGAACCCTGTGTGTAGACCCTATAAATTAAACGTCGAATTGTGTTAATTAGCTGAGTTAGATAAAACTACAAAACTATAAGTAATATGAAAAGCGTAAATAGTTAGCTTAACGTAAAATTGAAAGAGTTGAGGTGTTCAAATAAATATCCTAAAAAACCACGATAAGCGTCGAATCCTGAGAGTGGACCCTATAAATTAAACGTCGAATTATGTTAATTAGCTTAGTTTGATAAAACCAGGAAACTATAATATGAAAAGTTAAAATAGTTAGCTTAAAGTAAAATTGAAAGAGTTGAAGTGTTCAAATAAATATCCTAAAAAACTACGATAAGCGTCGAACCCTGATAGTGGACCCTATAAATTAAACGTCGAATTATGTTAATTAGCTTAGTTAGATAAAACCAGAAAACTATAATATGAAAAGTTAAAATAGTTAAGCTTAAAGTAAAATTGAAAGAGTTGAGGTGTAAAAAACCACGATAATCGTCGAACCCTGAGAGTGGGCCCTATAAATTAAATATCTAATTATGTTAACCAGCTTAGTTGGATAAAAGCAGAAAACTATAAGTAATATGAAAAGTGTAAATAGTTAGCTTAAAGTAAAATTGATAGAGTTGAGGTGTTCAAATAAATATCCTAAAAAATCACGATAAGCGTCGAACCCTGAGAGTGGACCCTATAAATTAAACGTCGAATTATGTTGATTAGCTTAGATTAAACAAGAAAACTATAAGTAATATCAAAAGCGTAAATAGTTAGCTTAAAATAAAATTCAAAGAGTTGAGGTGTTCAAATAAATATCCTAAAAAGCCACGATAAGCGTCGAACCCTGAGAGTGGACCCTATAAATTAGACATCGAATTATGTTAATTAGCTAAGTTAGATAAAACCAGAAAACTATAATATGAAAAGTTAAAATAGTTGCTTAAAGTAAAATTGAAAGAGTTAAGGTTGTCAAATAAATATCCTAAAAAACCACGATAAGCGTCGAACCCGAGAGTGGACCCTATAAATTAAACGTCGAATTATATTAATTAGATTAGATAGATAAAACCAGAAAACTATAAGTAATATGAAAAGCGTAAATAGTTAGCTTAAAGTAAAATTGAAAGAGTTGGGGTGTTCAAATAAATATCCTAAAAAATCACGATAAGCGTCGAACACTGAGAGTGGACCCAATAAATCAAAATCCGAATTATGTTAATTAGCTTAGTTAGATACAACCAGAAAACTGTACGTAATATGAAAAGCGTAAATAGTTAGCTTAAAGTAAAAGTGAAAGATTTGAGGTGTTCAAATAAATATGCTAATAAACCACGATAAGCATCGAACCATGAGAGTGGACCCTATAAATTAAAAGTCAAATTATGTTAATTAGCTTAGTTAGATAAAACCAGAAAACTATAAGTAATATGAAAAGCGTAAATAGTTAGCTTAAAGTAAAATTTAACGAATTGAGGTGTTCAACTAAATATCCTAAAAAACCACGATAAGCGTCGAACCCAGAGAGTGGACCCTATAAATTAAACGTCGAAGTATGTTAATTAGCTTAATTAGATAAAACCACAAAACTATAAGTAATATGAAAAGCGTAAATAGTTAGCTTAAAGTAAATTTGAAAGAGTTGAGGTGTTCAAATAAATATCCTAAAAAACCACGATAAGCGTCGAACCCTGAGAGTGGATCCTATAAATTAAACGTCGAATTATGTTAATTAGCTTAATTAGATAAAACCAGAAAACTATAAGTAATATGAAAAGCGTTAATAGTTAGCTTAAAGTAAATTTGAAAGAGTTGAGGTGTTCAAATAATAAAATACCTCAACTCTTTCAATTCTACTTTAAGCTAACTATTTTAAAGTAGAATTGAAAGAGTTGAGGTGTTCAAATAAATATCCTAAAAAACCACGATAAGCGTCGAACCCTGAGAGTGGACCCTATAAATTAAACGTCGAAGTATGTTAATTAGCTTAATTAGATAAAACCAGAAAACTATAAGTAATATGAAAAGCGTAAATAGTTAGCTTAAAGTAAATTTGGAAGAGTTGAGGTGTTCAAATAAATATCCTACAAAATCACGATAAGCGTCGAACCCTGAGAGTGGACCCTATAAATTGAACGTCGAATTATGTTAATTAGCTTAGTTAGATAAAACCAGAAAACTATAAGTAATATCAAAAGCGTAAATAGTTAGCTTAAAGTAAAATTCAAAGAGTTGAGGTGTTGAAATA
Organism: Eurosta solidaginis; assembly: GCF_040869045.1. Lineage (NCBI taxonomy): Eukaryota > Metazoa > Arthropoda > Insecta > Diptera > Tephritidae > Eurosta > Eurosta solidaginis. The sequence goes on along the minus strand of NC_090319.1, from coordinate 344,195,122 downwards.
AATATCCTAAAAACCACGATAAGCGTCGAACCCTGAGAGTAGACTCTATAAATTAGACGTCGAATTATGTTAATTAGCTTAGTTAGATAAAACCAGAAAACTATAATATGAAAAGTTAAAATAGTTGCTTAAAGTAAAATTGAAAGAGTTGAGGTTGTCAAATAAATATCCTAAAAAACCGCGATAAGCGTCGAACCCTGAGAGTGGACCCTATAAATTAAACGTCGAATTATGTTAATCAGCTGAGTTAGATAGAACTTGAAAACTGCAACTAATATGACAAACGTAGATTTAAATTGAAAGAGTTGAGGTGTTGAAATCAATATCCTATAAAAAAAAAACCACGAAAAGCTTCAAACCCTGTGTGGTCAACACCCAGAAAACTATAAGTAATAATAAAAGATAAAACTTGAAAACTGCAACTAATACGACAAATATAAATTAGACATCGAATTATGTTAATTAGCTAAGTTAGATAAAACCAGAAAACTATAATATGAAAAGTTAAAATAGTTGCTTAAAGTAAAATTGAAAGAGTTAAGGTTGTCAAATAAATATCCTAAAAAACCACGATAAGCGTCGAACCCGAGAGTGGACCCTATAAATTAAACGTCGAATTATATTAATTAGATTAGATAGATAAAACCAGAAAACTATAAGTAATATGAAAAGCGTAAATAGTTAGCTTAAAGTAAAATTGAAAGAGTTGGGGTGTTCAAATAAATATCCTAAAAAATCACGATAAGCGTCGAACACTGAGAGTGGACCCAATAAATCAAAATCCGAATTATGTTAATTAGCTTAGTTAGATACAACCAGAAAACTGTACGTAATATGAAAAGCGTAAATAGTTAGCTTAAAGTAAAAGTGAAAGATTTGAGGTGTTCAAATAAATATGCTAATAAACCACGATAAGCATCGAACCATGAGAGTGGACCCTATAAATTAAAAGTCAAATTATGTTAATTAGCTTAGTTAGATAAAACCAGAAAACTATAAGTAATATGAAAAGCGTAAATAGTTAGCTTAAAGTAAAATTTAACGAATTGAGGTGTTCAACTAAATATCCTAAAAAACCACGATAAGCGTCGAACCCAGAGAGTGGACCCTATAAATTAAACGTCGAATTATGTCAATTAGCTTAGATACAACCAGAAAACTATAAGTAATATCAAAAGCGTAAATATTTAGCTTAAAATAAAATTCAAAGAGTTGAGGTGTTCAAATAAATATCCTAAAAAACCACGATAAGCGTCGAACCTGAGAGTGGACCCTATAAATTAGACGTCGAATTATGTTAATTAGCTTAGATAGATAAAACCAGAAAACTATAAGTAATATGAAAAGCGTAAATAGTTAGCTTAAAGTAAAATTGTAAGAGTTGAGGTGTTCAAATAAATGTCCTAAAAAACCACGATAAGCGTCGAACCCTGGGAGTGGACCCTATAAATTAAACGTCGAATTATGTTAATTAACTTAGTTAGATACAACCAGAATACTATAAGTAATATGAAAAGCGTAAATAGTTAGCTTAAAGTAAAATTGAAAGAGTTGGGGTGTTCAATAAATATCCTTAAAAATCACGATAAGCGTCGAACCCTGAGAGTGGACCCTATAAATTAAAAGTCGAATTATGTTAATTAGCTTAGATAGATACAACCAGGAAACTATAAGTTATATGAAAAGCTTAAATACTTAGCTTAAAGTAAAATTGAAATACTTGAGGTGTTCAAATAAATATCCAAAAAACCACGATAAGCGTCGAACCTGAGAGTGGACCCTATAAATTAGACGTCGAATTATGTTAATTAGCTTAGATAGATAAAACCAGAATACTACAAGTAATATGAAAAGCGTAAATAGTTAGCTTAAAGTAAAATTGAAAGAGTTGGGGTGTTCAAATAAATATCCTAAAAAACCACGATAAGCGTCGAACCTGAGAGTGGACCCTATAAATTAGACGTCGAATTATGTTAATTAGCTTAGATAGATAAAACCAGAATACTATAAGTAATATGAAAAGCGTAAATAGTTAGCTTAAAGTAAAACTGAAAGAGTTGGGGTGTTCAAATAAATATCCTAAAAAACCACGATAATCGTCGAACCCTGAGAGTGGGCCCTATAAATTAAATATCTAATTATGTTAACCAGCTTAGTTAGATAAAAGCAGAAAACTATAAGTAATATGAAAAGTGTAAATAGTTAGCTTAAAGTAAAATTGTAAGAGTTGAGGTGTTCAAATAAATATCCTAAAAAACCACGATAAGCGTCGAACCCTGGGAGTGGACCCTATAAATTAAACGTCGAATTATGTTAATTAACTTAGTTAGATACAACCAGAATACTATAAGTAATATGAAAAGCGTAAATAGTTAGCTTAAAGTAAAATTGTAAGAGTTGAGGTGTTCAAATAAATATCCTAAAAAAACACGATAAGCGTCGAACCCTGGGAGTGGACCCTATAAATTAAACGTCGAATTATGTTAATTAACTTAGTTAGATACAACCAGAATACTATAAGTAATATGAAAAGTGTAAATAGTTAGCTTAAAGTAAAATTGTAAGAGTTGAGGTGTTCAAATAAATATCCTAAAAAACCACGATAAGCGTCGAACCCTGAGAGTGGACCCTATAAATTAAACGTCGAATTGTGTTAATCAGCTCAGTTAGATAAAACTTGAAAACTGCAACTAATATGACAAACGTAGATTTAAATTGAAAGAGTTGAGGTGTTTAAATCAATATCCTATAAAAAGCCATGAAAAGCGTCGAACCCTGTGTGTAGACCCTATAAATTAAACGTCGAATTGTGTTAATTAGCTGAGTTAGATAAAACTACAAAACTATAAGTAATATGAAAAGCGTAAATAGTTAGCTTAACGTAAAATTGAAAGAGTTGAGGTGTTCAAATAAATATCCTAAAAAACCACGATAAGCGTCGAATCCTGAGAGTGGACCCTATAAATTAAACGTCGAATTATGTTAATTAGCTTAGTTTGATAAAACCAGGAAACTATAATATGAAAAGTTAAAATATTAGCTTAAAGTAAAATTGAAAGAGTTGAGGTGTAAAAAACCACGATAATCGTCGAACCCTGAGAGTGGGCCCTATAAATTAAATATCTAATTATGTTAACCAGCTTAGTTAGATAAAAGCAGAAAACTATAAGTAATATGAAAAGTGTAAATAGTTAGCTTAAAGTAAAATTGTAAGAGTTGAGGTGTTCAAATAAATATCCTAAAAAACCACGATAAGCGTCGAACCCTGGGAGTGGACCCTATAAATTAAACGTCGAATTATGTTAATTAACTTAGTTAGATACAACCAGAATACTATAAGTAATATGAAAAGCGTAAATAGTTAGCTTAAAGTAAAATTGATAGAGTTGAGGTGTTCAAATAAATATCCTAAAAAATCACGATAAGCGTCGAACCCTGAGAGTGGACCCTATAAATTAGACGTCGAATTATGTTAATTAGCTTAGATAGATAAAACCAGAAAACTATAAGTAATATGAAAAGCGTAAATAGTTAGCTTAAAGTAAAATTGTAAGAGTTGAGGTGTTCAAATAAATATCCTAAAAAACCACGATAAGCGTCGAACCCTGGGAGTGGACCCTATAAATTAAACGTCGAATTATGTTAATTAACTTAGTTGGATACAACCAGAATACTATAAGTAATATGAAAAGCGTAAATAGTTAGCTTAAAGTAAAATTGATAGAGTTGAGGTGTTCAAATAAATATCCTAAAAAATCACGATAAGCGTCGAACCCTGAGAGTGGACCCTATAAATTAAACGTCGAATTATGTTGATTAGCTTAGTTAGATGAAACCATAAAACTATGAGTAATATGAAAAGCGAAAATAGTTAGCTTAAGGTAAAATTGAAAAAGTTGCGGTGTTCAAATAAATATCCTAAAAACCCACGATAAGCGTCGAACCCTGAGAGTGGACCCTATAAATTAAACGTCGAATGCACTGTTCAACATTAATTCCTTCCGACTTCATAGCATCTCGTAGCCGTGCTTGAAGTTCGATCTTATTGCTGGTTGTTCTCAACCCACGGTTCTCCAGCTCCTTTTTCAGTTGCTGGATCCTTAATTCACTTAACTTTGCGTGTCCTTGTTTTCCTCTGGAATTTATTCAACAATTCCTCTTCTGGCACCGATTGTAACGAATTTCAGGGAACTCCGCTTATTTTCAAACTTGTGCTTACGTTCGTATCGCTAAACTGTAGAATAAAACACTCCCATATTCTGTATTACAAAATGACCTTTATTAGACTGCTTTGAAAGTACAGCACAATTAAACTTCACTTCGCAACTGATAGCGTGTTGAAAACAAACTGATTCTCAAGCCTCAGCCCGTGCTGCTTTTATACTCTTCGGTTTCCTCGTTCGCATACTTCGAGGCGTTTCTTCTTCTAGAATTTATTACATAGTTACCAGCTATAAAATTACTAGCTATAAACTACATATGCCATATGCTCGTGTATATGTGAATAATACTTCTACCGATGATTGCATACTTTTATGAGTATCTCTCCGCTGCGTGCATGTACATGTGTGTATATATAATGATTGATTTGTTCATGTAAATACAAGTAACGGCTTAGTATCGGCTTAGAGATGATAGTATCCCTTAGTGGTGGTAATATTCGTCACAATATTTTAGGTCTATAATGTGTTTATATATATGTTCTCAAATAAATAGTATTTTTTTTTTTTTTTCAAAAATAGGTCGGTAGCTTTATTTAAAGTAAAAACAATAATAATATCTTTGTATTATTTAAGTTCTTTTATTATGGATAAAGCGTAACAATGTCACAAAATTTAGGATACAAAGATTTAAATAACGTGATTCGTTTGAAATAAGTAAACGGCGAAACTTAAAGACACATCCCCAACTTTGAACTTTAAACCATCTTGAATGAGTTTAATGATTTTAGGGTATAAGAAAATTCATTTGAATATGAAGAGGGTGAACGCTTTAGAGTAAATCCAGAATTATTTTGAGTTGTATACCTCGAGACGATGAACACTGAAATAAATTCAAAAATGATGACGGAATAATTGCGCTTTCGGATAAAAAAATATTTGCTTCGTTTAGTTACATGAAAAACTTCGAAGCCTCAAAACATATAAAACCTATAATAAACAGTTGAAGTATTTAAAAAATTTACAACAAATAAAAAATTCCATACACCTTGAGTTCTAGCCCAAGATTAGTTATTTGAAACCACATTAATGTTTAGTTAGCTATGTATGTATTTTTTGTATGTACATATGTATATATTTTATATTAATGTATGTATATATAGAAATATATATAATTTTGTACATATGTATGTATGTCAATATATATTTATGCATGTATTTTAATTATAGTTATCTTTATTAAGCATAGTTCTATGCCCTTAGTTGTAAAGAGGGCGAAGAGGAGAAAGTGTTGGCTTACTTCATCTGCAACTGCCCGGCGCTAAAAGGCGCAAAGCAGCGCTTGCCCGGAGCTCCCTTTCTGGATATTCTTATTGAGATCGTGGAGTATGACACAATGGACTTAGTAGCCATTATAAGGTCCTCAAAATGCCTCGAAAAGGAAAAGCTATGGTGTATTCGTGGTATCACAAAAGTCATAATGTAAGTGGCCTAAGCGTGCCCTCAGGCAGCCGCTTCAACCTAACCTAACATAACATTTTTACCTTCGATAAAACATAAAACTGATACTTCACATAATCTTATTAATATTAGTTAAATGTGTACATATGTATATGCTAAGTCTTTAATATTTATTTAGCTATTTATAAAAGATACATACTGCATCTTTGCAAATACATACATATGTACTTTTATCTATTTTCAATATATATGAGACGGTCTATGAAAAGGTGGCTTATGACTCAAAAAAGAAATTGCGATAAACAGCTATTAACAGCTATTTGTTTTGCGGGAAACAGCTGTAAACAGCTGTTTTTTTTTTTTGAGTCATAAGCCACCTTTTCATAGACTGGGTCACATATATGAATAACACTATTTTGTATATTGTATTCATAAACTTATTTATTGTATGCTTATTTATTGTAAAATTATTTTATTGGTAAATTTAATAGCCTTGTTTAATATAATTTGATGATTTTGATTGAGCTTTAGGCCAGATTATTGAATAAAACTTCTTTTTTAGTAGTATTCAAAATATATTTATTTTTCGATATTTCGACTTCAATCTGAAGTCATCATCAAGAATCTACGAAAAGAAAACAATTAACATTTTTAAACATACATTTCCGTAGCAAGTCGTATTTTTGCTACGGAAATGTATGTTTAAAAATGTTAATTGTTTTCTTTTCGTAGATTCTTGATGATGACTTCAGATTGAAGTCGAAATATCGAAAAATAAATATATTTTGAATACTACTAAAAAAGAAGTTTTATTCAATAATCTGGCCTAAAGCTCAATCAAAATCATCAAAGTAAAATTATTTATATTTAGAGTTCTTAATCTATAAATGCTTATATTGATACTTAATATTTTCAATACCTGAAACAATTCAAAAAAATTCCCTAATATGCAAAATATAACAATAACAAATGAAAGCCATATACCATATACACATACGTATACGTTCATTGAAATCCTTATGCACCTCCATATTTAATATGAATAACAAAAACCAAAACAATTAAAGTTAGAAGATAGAACGAAAAAGTGAGACAGTGTTCTGTGATGTAAAATAACTTGCAAACCAAGGAACAGTACCAAGCAAATGCTGTAGAACCCATACGAACAAAAACCTATATATTGCATAGTACATAATAAGAATATTTATAAAATGCGATTGAACGAGGTAAAAAATATAAAGGTGCTAAAAATTTACTTAGAAACAATGAAAAAATAAAGAAAATGCAAGCTAGATGGTGATAGAACTCTATAGAACAACGAAGAACAAACAGTTATATAACACAACAAGAAAAAAAACTAAAACTCTCAAGATCCCAAGAGAACGGGAGATAAAATTAAAGAGAATGAGAGAACGAAATATAGTTAAAGAAGTAAATGTTATGTTGTGAAGAAACGCAGCCTTAAACATCATGAATAAATAAAACAAAATAAATGATTACCAGTGGCTGTGGGATTTATGAAAAAACAGTGCGTAAGAAGAACATGGAGGAATGGAAATACCTATCGTTATAAATTGGTTACGAAAGAAACTTAAAAACTTGCAATTAGCAGATGAAATTTTTATTTGCAACAAACACCTTAAATAATATTGATATAATTTCTCCATTATGAGTTCTGGCGCTACAGCCAACTAGCTATTTTTAGAAGAAATAAGGTTCTAAGACATTTTGCAATAAAAAATAAATTTTGTCGTCGAAAAGATTAGAGCCATGCAAGGATATTAGTGCTGATAAAAAAAATTAAAAAAAAAGGAGAATAAGCTTCACAAAACTTCGAGCATGCTCATTTTAGTGGCGATAACTGTATGTATGTATAGGCATATAACAATACTACGTAAAGCGACTAAGAAACTCACTGTCTACACAAAAATTATTACACTGAAGAAGGAATTACTAAAACTGATTCTGCATAATTCAATACATAAATATTACACTTTCTAAAATACACGTATATAAAAATAAAATTAATTAAACACTATTAGTAAGGGTCGTAGGCTAGTTAGACCTAATTATGTTTGGTGCAAATAAACGCTTTATTTCACCTTCTTGCCCAACGTTTCGCTGAATATTCCAGCATCATCAGGGGCTACACTATTTATTTTTCATAAAAGATAACAAACATTATTGTATATGTATAAACATTCATAACATTTAACATGTAGAACAACCAATTTGACTTACAATAACAATAAACAGTATGAAAACTTAAAGATTAATCATCCGTACCACCTTGCGTGGTAGTTTTGTCAATACTAAAATTATTACTTAAACATAACATGTATGCAGCGCCTATGCAGTCGTAGTCTTCTTTTTTGTTGATCGTCTTTTCTCTATTTCTCAATATGTGCAAGCTTTCCAATCTGTATCTGGTCAATTCTCTTTTTTCCTTGTCAATAATTTTGGTGCTGTTAAAATCAGCTGTATGGCCACTGCTTATTATGTGTTGGGAGAGCGCGGTGCTTGGCTTTTGTTTTTTCACGTCTGCTTTGTGTTCGGCTATTCGTATACCAAGCTCTCGTTTTGTAGTTCCGATATAAATCTTATCACAGTTTTCGTTCTCTTTTCCATTGCATTCTATTTTGTATATCACATTGTTTTGTTGTAGCTTGTCTATTGGATCTTTTGTTCTTGTGTAAATTTTGGATAGTGTGTTGTTGGATTTGTAGGCTAAGGTTTATTGTTATTATTGTTATTGTTATTATTGTTATTGTAAGTCAAATTGGTTGTTCTACATGTTAAATGTTATGAATGTTTATACATATACAATAATGTTTGTTATCTTTTATGAAAAATAAATAGTGTAGCCCCTGATGATGCTGGAATATTCAGCGAAACGTTGGGCAAGAAGGTGAAATAAAGCGTTTATTTGCACCAAACATAATTAGGTCTAACTAGCCTACGACCCTTACTAATATTTAATTAAAACTGACCGCAAAAACAACAAAATTAATTAAACACGTTTTAATTAAAAAAAATACACAACCCTACAAAACATAAATTAATATATAATAAAATCAGAAACTATATACAGAAAAAATCCGAATATTAATTGCACAATAAATTTCACATTTAACGTAAAATATACTATGAATAACAAAAAATGTCATATACCATCCACAATCCAATCTTTTCCCACGTACATTGTTCCTGCAAAAGCACTCCCAGCATTTTCCATTTCACAAAAGAGTTTTATAACTTTTCTCACAATATCTCATCAACTTCATATTCAAAACATCATTTTCTCACACTCATTAACATTATTAACTTTTTTTTTTGTTTTGGAGCAAATCTAAACAAGCCCTTCTTCCAATTATCGAAATACTCTCCTGTGCTTCGTATAATAACTCTAATTCTTAAGCTCCTTCATATTGCATTTCATTTCACTAAGAACTCCAAAATTAAGATTCCTCCTTGTTTAATTTATTTCACATAAATTCAGCATTTTGTTTTAATTCGTTTTCTGAATCTTAATAAAAAAATAAGAAACATTTTCTTAAATGGGCTTGTATTTATTATTTTATAAATAATAATTTTCGGGGTGAGGTTCTCTCCTAGTTTTGAAAAAATAAACTAACCAAAAATTTCTGTGGTATCCCCAACACCACAAAAATGAACCTCACCCAACAAAATCAATAAACAAAGAGATCAAAAACTTACGAACAATATGGTAAAAATCTACGATAAAACGTCAAGTGCCAAGCCCCAGATGCTGCAATCAAGATGGTTCTGAGGTTATTACGGATATCAAATTGGCGATGAGCACCATGTTACCAATAAGTTGGAGTAGAAAAGGCGTTAGAGTCATCACGCACATGAAATCAGCTAACGAGTTTCCGAATACCCGAGGGTGGATGGCATTAGATAAACAATTTGAAGAAAACAAGTCACCAAACACTATTTTTGGAATACCTGGACACTAAAACTATTGTGCGAATCGAAGTACCATGAACAACCGGCTGAATTTAGGTAAGATTTCTCAACTTTATTTGAAATATATTATTCTAAGGCCCGCTTGCAGAACTTTTTAACTCAGAATTATTTTTAATACATGTCAAATTGGTATGAGTTGTATTTTTTTAGACCAAGGGGATTGTTGAATTTATTTATTTGTAAGAGCTTTTTGGTCGTTCAATTTAAAGCAAAAACATTAGTTTTTCTTTTTTTCTCCGACGCGTTTCGACACGTTATTGCGTCTTCTTCAGGGAGACTATGTATTTATTTTGACAAGAAAACATAATTAGAAAATATTTTTCTAAATTATAGTACATACATAGTTGTACATACATACCATAACATAAATTGTAGACTGCAAATTAACTAGACATTTTTACAAAAATATATACATTTAACATAAACAAAATTTTTTATATTTAAAAACCGTCTACACTCTATCCAAGCTGTTCGTTAATTGTTGGTTATAACACATTTGTATGCGCAGCTGATATTATCTACATCCTCTTTGTAGTTCATTGCATTATTTATCCGCTGTTGGATTCGAAGCCCTTCCAACGTTAATCTTTTCTTTATTTTGCTTTCCACATCTATTATTCGTGTATTGTCGAAATCAGCTGAGTGATCGAATTTGTTGATGTGCTGCGCCAAGGCTGTCGTCATCTTTCTATTTTTTGCGTCTGCTTTATGTTCGCCTATTCTCACTCCCAAAGCTCGCTTCGTTGTTCCTATATATATTTTATTGCAGGGTTCGCCTTCTTTGCCATTACATTCAATTTCATAAATAACGTTGTGTTGTTGTTCCTTTTTTGTTCTGTCTTTAGTTTTTTTAAATATTGTATTAAGTGTTTGATGTGGTCGATGAGCAAAAGCTATAGTGTTGTTGGGTATGTATGTGCCTAACGTTTTCATGTCTGTTAGTCCTGGTACATATGCTATGCCGGTAACTATTTTCTTTTGGTTATCTGCTTTTGTGTTCTGATTTGAATGTTTGCTATTGTTCATTTTTGTTGTGATCCATTTTTGTATTAGGGTGCTCGGAAATCCGTTTTTGTATAAAAAGTTCTTGATTTTAACATTGTTTTCTTTTCTGAACTCCTGGTCGCTGAGATCATACATTTTTTCAATCAGGTTCAACGCAGTGTTTCTTTTTTGAGTCCAGGGATGATTCGAGTTAAAATTAATCATCCTGGACGAGGCTACAGACTTGGCATACCAGTTTGTTTTTATGCCATTGTTGAATCTGTGGAGTTGAATATCCAAAAACGCCAACTTTTTATTTTCTTCTTCTTCACAAGTAAATTTGATTTTTGTATGTTGTTTATTGAGGGTTTTCAATATCATTTCTACGTCCGTTTTCTTAATTATAGGAAATGTGTCGTCTACATATTTCTTTATGTATTTTATATAGATTCCTTTTGATCTTAATTCAGCTATACTATCGTCTAGTATTTTGTCTAAGACAATGTCCGCTACAGTCGGGGATAGAGGATTCCCCATTGGCATTCCAAATATTTGTTGGTATATTATTTCGTCGCTAACAAAGTTGTTGTTGTCTCTCAAACAAATGAGTATGAGTTTTATCAGTTCATGTGAGGCTAAATCTGGATTAAAACTTACCGTTCTGCAAGTGGGACTAATAGTTAATAATTTAAGTATTCGTTTATGGTAACAGTGGTGCCATAATGACATAGGGTGCGGAAATTACATATAGTTTGTATACAAGTGTATACCGTTAGTTCCAAACTAACCGGCGGGATCATTTCTGCGGTTTAATGTGTCTCTCTAGTAGATCTCACACGTTGCCAGATCACTACACTGTATTTCAGGCGGAAATTGTTGCCGTAAAGAATGCAGCAGAAATTCTTGAGAAAGCGTTCTTGAGCTCCAGTCGCGTTAGTATATATGTATATTGATAGTCGGGCGGCGAACAAAGCAATAATATCTAATAATACATCATTTAGAAGTGTCCTGGAATACATAGAAGAATTGTAGAGATTTCGCTCAGGCCGGAACATACATCTATACTGGGTTCCGAGGCATAAAGGTAAAAGTCACAAAAAGGGCAATGAAATGTCAAAGGAGGGTGCACCACACGTTGAGTCGACGGTAGACGTGCCAATCCATTTGGGAGAAATCAAAAGAAGACAGGAGCTGCACATCATCCATCAAGCAGAAAAGGCGTGGACAGAAGAGCGAGGCAGCAAAATTTTTTAAAACCATGTGCAAATCCTAAAGAATCACAAGGTTGCTCATATCTCTAAAGAGAAAAGGCTTAAGGCTCACGATGGGCATACCAAATGGACAATGCCTTCTGGCATTACATGCTTAAAAGTTAGGCCTCGTCAATAACTGCAGATGTAGAAAATGCGATATACAGGAAAAAAATGATTGACCACTTCCTGCTCGCCAACTCAAGGCTTCAGCTGCTAGTTGCGGCAGAGCTGCCAGATTAGCCAGATCTCTTGGTAGCAAGTAAACTAGGTCCCAGAAAGATATCACTATAAGGACCACGCCCACTTTTATATAAAAGATTTTTAAAAGGGTCGTGGACGTATAAAATAAGCTATATCTTTGCAAAAGAGAGCTTTAAGTCAATGGTATTTCATTTCCCAAGTGGATTTATAACAATAAATAGGAAAAACTTAAAATTAAAAAAATAGGCGTGGCACCGCCCCTTTTATGACTAAGCAATTTTCTATGTTTCGTGAGCCATAACTCGCAGAAAAATGTGTTCAGAATAGAACCATATGTATATGTATTATTGCGCAGCCTTGTAGCACTATTAAGCAAACAAAACAAACAACAACAGCGTTTCAAATGTACAGCTGGGTATGTAATGTTAGGTTTCACCCGAACTTAGACTTCCTTATTTGTTTCTAACACTAAGCACTTAAAAATATGCATATGTCATAACTGAAAACTATACAAGATTTCTCAATATTTTTTTTTATAGATTTCCAACAACATGCATAAAATATGGTACTAGGCAGCAAGAATGCGGAATACTTACCCGGATTTGAAAAATATCACTTTCGTCCTACACCAACTAATCTGTTAAAACATTGAAATTTTTGTTATTGTAGCCATATTTATCATAATATATTATATTATATATTTATCATAATATCAAATTAGATAGTCATAAGTGTTGTTTTACATTTCTTTAAATTAATAAAGCATTAATAAATTTGAAAATTTATTTACTTAAATATTTCTAACTTTTTATTTGACGGATTAACGAAATGTAAGTAGCCTCAATCACATACATCGGACTGGATCAAAGAACCAAAACTGTTTAAGCTTCTCATGTCTCAACCTCTTAATAAGATACTTTCTGGACCAAACCATTTTTACCATTCGCATAAGAATTTCTAGCCAGCGTAGCTGAAAGTTCATACAGCTCAGCGGTAATCTTCTTCGGTAATCTCAGTAGCCAACATATGAAAGCTCCATAAATCCTTCGAAAAACTTTTCTCTTGTACACTACTAGAGCTGCCTCATGCTGCTGCACCATATTGCAGGACGACAACGATAAAAGAGTTACAGAGCATGATTGTCCACTGTGAGGGACCACTCTTGTAGAGAAACTCGTAATGTATTTTGATGATGTTTTTCACAGCTCTTGAATACAAGAGCTTCGTTGTGGTATGCGAGCACGCTACCATGGCTTCCAACCATGGTGTGATTGCCCAGACGCAAGGGCTCCGACTCCTCGTTTTATACTCATACAAAATCAAACCAATTGTTGTCAATCATGCTCATATATTTTTTTTTCAGAGCGGCTAAGTTCTGCAGCTTCTACAACTTTCTCCAGAATCAAATGAAATAAATCGCACGATACAGGGTCACCCTTAAGCCTGCTTTTGGTTTCGAATGGTTCGGGGAGATCCTCCCCAATTCTGACTGGACGACACCAGTATCGTGCACAGCTATATCAGTTTAACGAAGAAACTAAACTCAGATAAAGCGCCATATAAGTTTTTTTTTTTTAATATTTGTCACATGGCAAAGTCGAGACTGTACTAGTAAGTTTCAATCAGCTGGATCACGGTGGTCTTCAATATTTATTGGCAGATCCATATATGCCATACTAAGAAGATGTGCGCAATCAGATAAAATGTTTAGCACGCAGCTCATGTGTGCGCTGACTCGAGTAAGGCACACTCACATATGTGTGCTCTGTACAAAAAAAAATTGGAGTCATGTGAATAAATTTCTTTAAAAATCTTGCACACACAATTTTTCCTGTCATTCGGAATAAAAAACAAATAGTAAATGTTCTTTCAATTTCCGTTAAAAAAAAATCCATTTGCAAAATCCCATCTATTATACATACGTATGAATTTTTGCAATTTCTCTGGATGTAAGACTCCAGATAGAAGTAGGGGAAAATTTCGAGTGGGCCGCTTAGTCGTATATTATCAGGACTTCAGGGGCATGATCCCTTTCTTTGACTGAACTTGAATTTCCTTCTACATATGTGGGTGGCTTTGATATCCTCAATTTACCGCTTTTGCTGGGAATGCCCTCCTAAAGGTAATTTTGTCTATTATAAGGAAACACTCTTGCCTTCTTCTGATGAATACGGCTGGGCCGTGGACAACTGGACACGATTTGTCTTCGACGCAGTCCTGAGCTCATAGAATTAAGGATTATGCAGCAAATCGGTTTAAGCGACTTCGTAAAAATGCCCACGCCACGTTTTTTAAAACCTTGAAGGCTCTCACGACGTTAATTGTTCCACACCCATGTGCATGACCTTAACAGTGCTCAGTACTTTCATGCATATGTGCTTTATTCCATATGGCACACTCATGGGCTGTGTTATAACATTTTTTTTTTCAATATCGCACAGCTCATGTGCATGAGCATTGCATTCAGTGCGCATTTATTTCCTACACGTGTGTGGGCTGTGCATGTGGGTGCAAATACGAACCCTGCTATGGAGACTGATTCCGCAGTAGTTGGCACAGCGTGCAGGATCTCATTTGATATGAACTTAGATGCCAATAGTCAGGCATACACTTGTCCGACCATATTTTGCATAGAAGCCCGATGAAACCAGGCTAATCCTGGTTTTGGTTTTTTTTTAATTCATACATACTTTTTTTTTTTTTGTTTTTTTTTTTTTCGGATTTATGTGTTATTTTTTTATTTATAATTTTTTTGTTACCGAGTCTTTGAGAGGCAATGGCTTCTTAAGCGCCGAGATCTAAAACCGCTCAGCTACAGAGAAACTCATCAGCTGAGAAATATAGATTCACAAAATACAATAGACTAAAAGTAAATATAATTTTTTAATTATTAAGAGAAGATAGAAGCGTCTTTTTTATGGCAAAGAGCGAGTCCGAAACATCAATTATTCTCGAGTGAGAGTTATAATCTTCACACAAACATCGAAAAGGTTCGTGTAGTTGGAAATTGCTTCTGCATTGTTTAAGAATTATAGGTTTATAATGCCTTGAAACTCGGCATGGAACATTCAAGTTTACTTCGTTCAAAAGAAATCGGATTGAAATAGATCCATTTAAAAGTCTAGCCATAAATAGTACACTTAGCATTTCTCTACGACTTGCGAGGGTAGGAAGATTTATTAGTTTTAACCGATTAGTGTAAGGAAGAAGATTATACGGAGAGTCCCATTGAAGATATCTCAAGGCGAAAAGTAACACACGAACTTGATTACGCGGATTCCAAATTATCGATCCATATTCTAATATCGGCCTCACCAATGATGTAAAAAGGGTTTTTGTAACGTAAGGATCACTAAACTCTTTTGCCCATCTTTTCACAAATGCTAAAACTCCTCTTGCTTTATTGACTGTGGCATTAATATGACAGTTGAAACTAAGCTTGTAATTCATTGTAACTCCCAAGTCGACAAAAACATCAACGCTTTCCAGAGTTTGGCCATTAATTGTGTAAGAAGCTGGCTGTACGTTCCCACGTGAAAAACACATGAATTTACATTTTTCTATGTTGAGCGGCATAAAATTCGCATTACACCAAGTAACTAAACAATTTAAATCCGCCTGGAGTACAGAACGTTCTTCAACCGAAGCGTATGACTTAAAAAGTTTTACGTCGTCGGCATACATTAAAATTTTAGAATATTTTATAGTTGTGGAAACATCGTTTATAAAGATCAAAAACAAATCAAACAAATGTAGTACGTATAACTATATATTACCGTTTTGGCAATACATATATTTACTTATCCATATATAGGACTGCTAGTCGCTCTAATTCGGACAAGCTAACAGAAGTGTGTACTACGCTACCGCCACGGTTATACCACACACCCGGACTTGGGATGGCGTAGCCCAGGGTTATTTTTTATAAGCGCGGCCGAAGGCCGCCTATGCAGAAAGTTGTTATGGATTATTAGCCTTTTTTGGTCGCGGCGATTTTAAACCTAATTTGAATTTATTTCACACAAAAAATGGGGATTTTGTGTTGGGGATTAAAAGTTTGGGGATTTTGTTTTGGGGATTTTGATTTTGGGGATAACGTGGTAGACCCGGCTTATCCACTGTGGATAAAACAAGTGTGATATCCGTCAACTGCCTGACAGGATATTCAATATGGCTACTTTTTAGCACTTCGGCAGCGTTTTGACAGGATGTTCAATATGGCGGCGCATAGGGCGGGTGATAGAAAGAGATACAGAATGAGACAGCGATAGTCAATTAAAAATCTGGTGATCCATTCTATTTGTAAATTTGTCGTCTATGCAGAATTTATCACACTTGTTTATCCACAATGAACTTATCCGCAATTTGACATACAATTCCAACAATAACCCTTCAACGCAAAGCTGGAATTTTATCGGTGCACACATGATCTATCACTTTAATTGACCTTTAACTCTTGAGCGAAGCAAGATTTTCGAAACTCTTATTTTGCATTATAAAGCCACCTCTTTGTACATTAATTCACAATTTGACTCAATGTTCTATCGTTATATTTTAATTTCCACATGCGATTTATCGGTTGATCGATTAGTGCTGACTACTCTCTGCTTCCTCTAGAACAAATCAAAACTCAAAAGTTCTTTTTTTGAACTCACATGCTTAATAGGGATTGATCCACAATTTGTTCCAAGGTTCGATTATTAACGGTTAAGGCGCTACGTGGGCTAATCGGTTTCTCGATAACTACTATGTATATCTCGTGAACCAAACCAAATGCCAACGTTTTTGTTTTTTCCAATATATAGGTACCATATTTTCGAAACTCTTGTTTTGCATTATATAGGCACCTACTTCTAGATTAATCCACAATCCGATTCAAGACTCTATCGTTGATCGTTAAATTTGTTATAAAGTAAGAGTTTACAATATCTTGCTTGGTTCAAGAGATATAGGCAATTTAGGCGATGGGTCATTTATGTACCGATAAATACCCGTTTTTGCCTTGAAGTGTTAATTATGGAACTTTATATCAAATTGCGTACAAATCTAAAAGTTGGTACCTAAATATTGCGGAAACAAAAACTTTGTCATTTCTCTTCGTCCAAGAGATACACACAAATTGATAGTAGTAATCGAAAACCCGATTAACCCATGTAGGGTCTTAACCGTTAATGATAGAACTTTTAAACAAATTGTGGATCAATTCATATTAGGTAGCTATATGAATGCAAAAAAACTTTTGAATTTTGCTTTGTTCTACATAAATAAACAAAAGTCCGTTAGTAGTCAGCCATTTATGATAGAACCTTGAATAAAATTGTGGATCATCAATCAATCAAGTGGCTATATAATGCAAAACAAGAGTTTCGAAAATCTTGCTTGGTACAAGAGATATACTTAGGTAATTTATGTGCTAGGATATTTGTGTGCCGATAAACTCCCTTTTATGCATTGAAAGGTTAATGATGGAACTTTATATCAATTTTTGGATAGGTCTACAAGTAGGTACCTATGTATTGCAAAAACAAACACTTTGGCATTTGGCTGAGTTAAAGAGATATACACAAAGTAGTTATCGTAAAACCGATTTGCCCACGTAGCGCCTTAAGCGTTAATAATAGAATCTTGAGTCGAATTAGAAGTCAGCACTGACTGACCAACGGATTAATCGCACATAAGTTCCTGGGAGGTGCGCTTCTTCAATCAGATGTGTGTTGGAACGCTCAGATTTTTGGGTATTCACCACAAACTTTTTGCATTTAAATGCTCTCCTTTATGGGGAGTATTCTGCCTCACTGTGTAGACGATGTACTGCAGACGGTGTTTTGACATGTGCAGTAGTTTGACAGGCCTGCATTATCTTCGAGTGGGTTATTAATTAATTATCTTATTATGAATGTAATTATATAATAAGGAGCTTGGGGAAGCCACAACCGCACCAGCGTTTCTTTATCTAAGTGCTTCCGGTAAGACGTGAGAATTTGTTTACGGCTCTGGACTTTAGGTACAATTACGGCTGCATGCTCGCCAAAATGTTGATCCTGGTCGAACGTCACCCGCAGTAAGGAAGTCAGTAGCTTAATGCCATCGATGTCACGGATATCCCAACAAGGTCTTCGGGGATTTGATCAGTGATAGAGTCAGATTTCACGAGGGAAAAATAGGAAAGAGTAGGGAGATAGTCGCTGATTTTATAGCATAGCTCAACAATGGATATGGATGGGCCAGCCCTATTGTCATTATCGTGCATCCGTCGGCGCAGGACACATTGCTAACTTCTTCTGGTGGGGAAGAAAGCTTCAATATGTAAAATGTAAACAAAAGTGATGATAGGAAACCACCCTGTGGCATCCCTTGTCTAATTCTTCTGGATTTTGGTGTAACGTTCCTAAACTTCACCGATGCCTGCCGACCACACTGATTATTTAAAGTCCACCTTTTTAGATTGGGAGAAAGGGTGGACCCTTTCATGTCTTGCAGTAAGGTGGTGTGATTGGCTGTGTAAAAAGCTTCTGATAAGTCTAGCGCTACGAATTTCGGTAATACATTTTTATGAAATATACTACATTGTGGATAAGACAAGTGTGATAACTTCTGCATAGACGTCAAAATTACAAATAGAAAGGATTTCTTGATTTTCAAAGTGACTATCGCGATCTTATCCTGTATCTATTTCTATCAACCGCTGAGGATAAGCAACCGCATGTGCCACCATATTCAACATCTTATCAAAACGCTGCCAAAACGCCAAAAAGTAGCCATCTTGATCATCCTGTTTGGCAGTTGACGGATAAGATATCACATTATTGTTTTATGTACAATGATATACTATTTGCCTTTCTCCGAAATTCTTTTACAAATTTCGGAAATGCAATTACTCTTATGCCGATTTGAGGCTTTTATGAAAAACTTTTGAGTTTTTCGGAATTACTGTTAAAAACATTCGTAATCCGAAGTAGTTTCCAATCGTTTTCCTGTTGTCTCCCTTGGGTACATAAAAAATATATTTTTTTTAATATCTTCATACAATTTATCATTTATTTAATCACTTTTTATAGAAATATCAAACCTTATTAAGTTTTAATTTTATTAATGTGTCTTTAGCAAACTTATTACAATTAAAACAATTAAAAGCAAATTTATATTTTGTGCATTTACCAATTAAATTGAAAAAAAATACATACATGCATATACATTTATAAACAAATAATTTGTATAAGATATGCTGCACATATAATATATACACACATACATACATATTTACATATAAACCATATATTTATATATGTATATGTGTACTTACATAGACACAGCGAAAAATTGCATACAAAATTTATTTTTTAATTACTTAATTTTTTTTTGTCATTTTAATACAGAAGCTTTAAGCTTACACTCGTATATATATATTTAGAACTTATCAATTATAATTGTATATACTACATTTATGTATATATGTATAATATATCAGTTAAGAAACTATCAATTACACAATAAATACAAATTATTAATATAATTACAATATTAAATACATACAACATAACTATGTGTGTGTATATATGTATAATTTTGCATTTACATATTACTACAGTTAAGTATATAAAATAAAAATTATTAAATTTTCTTATTTATTATGTAATTACATAGCACACTCTATTTTGTTATATACATATACATTCGTTTGTATATACATAAGTATGTGTGTAAATACATACATACCTATATACATAGTCCTAAGTTAATCAAACACTCAACCATATACATTTACCTTCAATTATGAATACAGCGTTATGGAAAAGTATGCCAAAATTCTGCTAATGCTAATTTATTTGAACCGAGCCGGACCCGTGCGCATCTTGCGCAACCAATATAAAAGTGTCTTATCAAATATTAAGAGAAATCTATCAATCATCATATACATCTTGCGCTGCCATCTAGCGTATAGTAGCAACTGCCGGTAATGCAGTTCAAATATTCACAATAGTGCCATAGTATAAATAGATTTATTTGTGTGCTCACAATCGTTTATTTTTAACAAATTATTTTAGTAAAATATAGCTTAACAAAAGCACTACGGCCAAAATTGCCCAAAGCTCGCTAATAGCCCGAATATCCATCTTTACAACCAAAACTTAATTTATAGATTTGGATTCCAAATAAGACCGAAAAAGGGACCCGTACATAAAAGCAGCAATTAAAAATAATATATATGATTATTGTAGGAATTCAAATTTTTCAATGCTGAAATCTTAGTTAGACCCTTACGATAGGTGGAACAATGAAGACCTCACATAGACTGAGTTTTACCACACTTCGTTTGACGAACAAATGAGAAACACCCAACTACGTACCAGGACTTGTGTTTTAAAATAACTCCGTCCTTTTGGCGAGTCCCAAAAATTTTCTAGCACCTAGTTTAATAGCTGCCTCGAGATCTTGCCACTCTGTCGCCAGTAGCTTTGGCCTCGAGAGCGCAAGACATGAACACAGAACGTGCTCAACCATTTCTTCCTGCAGCTCGCACTTCATACAACTGCTGCTACTGAAGGGGCCTAACTTATAAGTATGTGATGCCAGCAGGCGGTGTCCTTTTAATATGCCCATAGTTAGCCTTAAATCTTCTCTCTTTACAGTATACACATGCATCGTGTGTTCTACCGTTTACTTTCACTTACGCCAACCTTACGGCTCTATTGTGGCCCCACAGACGTCCTTCGAAGTTCAGGCACGAGACCATATAGTCCGTTCGCGATATATAAGACAGCGCTATACTATTATTAACGCTATATTTGTGGTCATTACGTCTACACGCAGGATGTGTAGAATGGCATGCAATGCTGCCACTTGATGAAGTTCACGTTATGATTAGCATTGATAATCTGCATGCCACTAGTGGGACCCTTATTCGAAGCAACTGCGTATATACAATTTCACTTTTATCACTTCATACCCGTTTGTTAGTTTTTTCCCTACACCGCAGTGGTATACCATCAATTGCCTCATCTTGGAATATTCACGCAAGGAAAGTTATTGATAGGATATTCTTAAGATGCCAAGCGAGATTCCTAAAAATTTTAACTCAACAACAAAAACATGAACCAGCTACTCTTATGTACATCTACAGATTAAAGCTAGCCACACTTATGTACAAGGCAACGAAGAGATACCTCACACACAAAGATGTACTCATCAGCCGAAGTTGTTACTCACACATACACACGCATATATGTAGCTCAATTACCAAGCAGGAGATACAGCAGTTCTAGAAGGCGAAACGTCTAGACTTTAGTAGAAATATGCGAATGAAGCAACGGAGAGTTTGAAAGCAGCGCAAGCTGAGTAATCATGAATCAGTTTGATGTAAACACGCTATCAGTTGCGAAGTGAAGTATAATTGTACTACTCCCAAAATAGGCTAATAAATACCATTTTGCAATACAGAATATTGGAGTGATTTATTCAAACGTATAGCGATTCGAACGTTAGCAGAAGATTTCAAATAAGCGGAATTTCCCAAAATTCGTTACAATATTGATAAAAAATCCGCAAAGAGTATACTAAACAAAAATACTATAACAATTTCCAAACAAAACTGCATTAGCAACATTTGGTACTTTTTTATAAAACCATTCATTTTTGGAGGCAACTGTACATCATCATCTAACTGGGAAAAGCTAACTGCATTCAGTGCAATCACATTATTAGGGTATCTTAGCATAAGCACATACATTCTTATATGTAGGTGTTTCCTTTTTGTATCTATATATGTGTAGGTGTGTTTGTCTTTCATTTATGCTTAGTTAACGTTATTAACATTTTTTCTAGTTTTACTTTTATCGAATTTTGTTATTTTTACTTTTATGGGGGTTTTCATATTTTTTTTAATTCTATGTTATTTTCAATTTTTAATTTATATATTAGCTCAGACGCATATGCGCACAACTAAGGCTCTATTGCAAAACCATTTATGTATTTATCTAAATCTACGCTTATTTCAAATTTAACTTAAAATTTACGATTTCTTAGAATAAATATTCGTGAAAGTAAAATCGTTATATATTTACAAATTCGCTTGAATTATTTGTTGTATGCCTAGATTAAGTTTATAGATTTCGCCAGTACATCTATATATATATGCGCAAATCCCAAAAACGTTTACCTTTTTGGATACTCGGGTTTTACACACAGGCAAAAAACTTAAGGCCAGAAAAAAGTACAAGGACATTAAGTTTGACCTTTTAACTATCCGATCTGATGATTTAAAAAATCAAGAAAGTTGATAGTAAGTTTTTGCAGAACTTCGAAACGTAAAAAACGTGGATTTTTACACTTTTTCAAGCGATACCCTTTTTTTTTTTTTTGAATTTTTTCGATAAAATTTTGTGGCATTGCTGTAATGCTATGGAATTTAAACTGAATGTTTTTTTTGAGACGGTGATTATAAAAGTATGAGCAAAAATAATGTGCCCCTCCAATACTCAAAACTATCATCAATCAAAGTAGCGATAACTTTTTTTGTCATTTTCAATATTGACAGTTTTTTTCTTATAGCTTTTTTAGGCAACTGATTATTGAAATTCGGATTATGCACGATAATAGCCTATCAGGGACTAAAAATACCTTGGGCTTCAAATTCGATGTGCCCCTTTCAGTTTTGAAGGTACAGGCAGAAAAGTGGAAGCACTTGGTTGTGTAAATTTTTTTCAGGAGCATGTTTTTTTGTGGGCACAGCTACAATTTTACTTTTATCACTTCATACCCGTTTGTTAATTTTTTCCCTACACCACAGTGGTATACCATCAATTGTCTCATCTTGGAATATTCACGCAAGGAAAGTTATTGATGTTTGTACATGGGGCAAATATACGAAATTTCCGACAAAAATTAGCAATCGTCAAAAAGTGTAGAAAAAAAAAAATTTTTTGACCAGGTTTTATTTAAAAGTAAATGAAAAGAAACACAAATATGGTACACAAATTAAAAATAAAAACAATTTTTTTTTTCTACACTTTTTGACGATTGCTAATTTTTGTCGGAAATTTCGTATATTTGCCCCATGTACAAACATCAATAACTTTCCTTGCGTGAATATTCCAAGATGAGGCAATTGATGGTATACTACTGTGGTGTAGAGAAAAAATTAACAAACGGGTATCAAATATTTGACGGTTTCCGGGCGGACCCGGTTTCATATTCTTACCGATATCTCTAAAACCGGGTTTCGGGTATCAACAAAATTTTACCTAAATATATCCCACATAGATATGTACAACCTGATAAAATTTCAGCACAATCGGTTATGAAGTGTTTAAATAAATAAAAAAAATTAAGGTTTTCCGGGTTTATATTTTTATTAATATCTCCAAAACCGGATCTCGGGTATTGAAACTTTTTTACCTAAACATACTTCGTTCATATATCTATACGTTTTGAAGTTTCAAAAGAATCGGTAGAAAGGTGATAAAATAAATGTGTTGCAAATTTTGCAGTAAAAAATATTTGGCGGTTATTCGGTTTTATATTTTTACCGATATCTACAAAACCGGGTCTCGTGTATCAAAAAAATTTTACATAGCTAACAGCTGCATATGTCTCCATATTTTGTTAAAATTTCGATATAATCGGCACAGAAGTGTTGAAATAAATTTATATTTAGCATTGCGACCTCAATTTATATATATTTTGCTCGATCTTTTGACTATATCTTTTTGAGGCATTATGTAAGACGAGTAACGGCGCTGCACTATAGCTCCAATTTACTCCTCAATGTTCCTAACAAAAAGATATTTGCATGATACCATGTTTCAAAAAAAAATTTTTTTCTCCAAAAAAACCAAAGTTTGGCGGATTTCCCCATATACATACGTACATACTATATAGAATTTCTGTCACTTAGTATCCTTAATTTTTTTAATAAGGTTTTTTTCTCAATATTCGAAACTGCGCAAGTGAAGCAACAAATAGTTATTACAAAATAATACCATTCCCTAGCAATATTCATCTTTATCCTTTGCATCGTTCCAAAATTTGATTAAATAAAATTTTGATTTTACAAGCTTTTTTTAGCAATAAATTTAAATTGAACTGCATACCTATTAGATTTCTTCATTAAAAATAAAAAAAAAATATTTTAGTAAATTTTTTACGTAATGATTTTTTTTATTTTGAAATTCAAATAATGTTTTATGTTCAAAGCCTCAACACTGAATACAAATTTTTTACTTTATAAGCTCTTTTATTTTAAAAAAAGTTATAGAAATTTAAAAAATATTTTCGCTCTTTTCAAACCAATAAAATCAACATTTAAAGTTGAACTGCATACATTTTATAACTTTTGTTTGTTAAAAAAGTAAAAATTTGAAATTAAAAAGAAAATATTTTAAAACTTTAAATTTTTACATAATAATGGTTTTTTTAGTTTTGAAATTCAAAAAAACTTTATTTTTAAATATAGTAAAACCTCAACATTAAAAAAGCTATTGACAAATAATTGAGTTTTCAAAAACTCTTTTATTTTTATTGCGCAAAAAAAATGGTTTTTTAAGCTTTCAAGACCAATTTGGAAATGTGCTTAATTTTCTCTTTATTTGGGTGTTGCTTTAAATTTTGTATAAGACATAAAAATCTATGTTACAATCATTGGAAATTCATACAAGTGAAAAATCTTTCTATTCCTCCATTGCCATAACTACCTGTCAAGGGAGACAGGGAAGAATGGCTGTCGCGAATGGCCAGAGAATGGAAGAAAGGTTTGTTTTTTACTCGCGTATAATAAATTGAAATGCCATGAATTGCCCATTTGTGTTTCAAATCAGCTTTTATTTTAAATGTGTATACAGAAAATCAGACTACATTTTAATATTTTTATCTCTAAAATTTAGTTAACATAGAAAATATGAGCGGCCAGTTAAGCAAACATTTTAAAATATGAAAATAATGCAATGTACCATTCGTTTACAAAAATGGTTCAAAAACACTATTGAACAAATGATTTAAGTAATCGAACAGCAATTTAACAGGTGATCCAGGCTGTTTACTATTGTGAACGTTTTTTTTTTCAAACATTCGCCACTTGTATGAATTTACAATGGTTACAATATTACAAACAACTAAATTTAAACTCATATGCGTACATATTGAAAGCTAATGAAAGTTAAACAAAAAAATATAAAAAATTACAATAAAATTTGTTATAATATTCACATTAAAATTTTCAATGAAATTATTGAAAGTAAAATACTATTTTTTGTTTCTTTTTGATAATTAAAATTTTTATATTGAAAAGTAGATAACTGAAAAATATCTTTAATTTTGAAAAACTTTCCTATATTTTCGATGCATAAGGAAAGTTCATGGTCTACTTATTATTTTAAGTTTTTTGTACAAGCTTGGAAATATGCTCAAAACTTGTTCTTGTTTTAAATGCAAGTTTTGTTTTAAAACAAATATTTTGTTATTTTACATAAAAATATGGCAATATTTCATAGAACCAAATTAAAACTGAACTGTTTACATGCAAAAAATGATTGAAAAACACATCAAAAATGTATAAAATTTCGTATTGGTTTCACATTAGGGGTATTCTCTCTGTCTATAAACCATACAAAACATGGAAAGTTTTCCATTATACTGTCAAAAGCTTTCCACACGCAAACACAAAATACATTTGAGAAAATTTTTCTACGATTTCTACATTTCTTATACTCAAACCCATGTACGTATGTATGTATATTTGGATAGAAATTTATAAATGTGACAAGAATGTTGAAACTCAAATTTCAGCTTAAAA
This sequence comes from Eurosta solidaginis, assembly GCF_040869045.1. NCBI lineage: Eukaryota > Metazoa > Arthropoda > Insecta > Diptera > Tephritidae > Eurosta > Eurosta solidaginis. Next base: position 344,169,287 of record NC_090319.1, on the reverse strand, counting down.
ACCACAATTTTTTTCTTCGCGCCAGTTTTGTAAATGTTTTAAATTCATAAAATGCACATTTTACACTTAACTTTTGAGGATAGAGGCATAATCAGATCGAAGAATATTTCTAGTGTAAGTGGTGCATTCTCTGAGTGTTTATATTTGGTCTAGGAAACATGGAATATTTTCTACGTTTACTACGTTTCCTAGACTGAGAGAATTGCCCTATTATACTTTTCAACGAAAATTTTTAAATTCATATTAAAATTTCTAGTTTTGTTTGAGATACCTGATTTAAAAAGTGAAGTATTGAACAACTTTTAAACTTTCAAACACTTTCTTTTAAATTAAAAATATAACAAAACTTCGTGCTCAAGTTTGTTTAAGTTTTCTAAAAAAAATTGAAAATCTGCTTTTTAACAAAAAAAAACTATTTTGTTTTAAATTTTAAAAATTTTTGAAACTTTCAACAAAGTTTGTTATTATTTGTGAAAAAAACATAGCCAAATTTTACATGAAAACAAAAAAAAAAACAATTTAAAATAGTTTTTTAACAAAAAAATTTTAAATTTGGAAATATTCTTAAAATTTTCTGCAGAATTTTGAGTGACAGTTTCTGTATGTACATATGTATTTATACGCATATTGTTTATGCAAAAGGGGTATTCCATTAACTGTGCAACATTTTTCAAGTGATTGTGTGAGGGCGAAATGTATCCGGAAAATAGTACGAATGAGCTGTGTTCATCAGGTATAAGTAGTGGCTGTATGACATTAGGTTTAGTTAAAATGGCTGGCCGTGAGTACCTTAGATAAACTGAATAAGTCCATAGTGTTACAAGAAGTTTGCTCAGCAACCAAGCTGAAAAGCACTATAAGAAACTAGGAGCTATGTTATAAAATAACTTCATACTCTTTAAGCTTTCTAGGAACCATGTTACTTCTAGATCTGATATCTGTGTCACTCCTTATAGCTGGAGTCGTATAATTTCGCGGCCATTGCACGAGAACTAAACATGCTTGACCATTTCCTTCTCTAACCCGCATTTCCTACATCTGCTATCACTGTCTAGGCCTGAGGCAGTATTCAGTCAGAATGCCCATTGTGAGCCTACAGTACCAATGAGTCAACAAGCATCTAAAAATACCAGCAGCAAACTTTTTTGAAAAAAAAAAACGATTTTCTTCCCAAAATGGGTAAAATTTGACCCCCAAGACATTATGAAGAGTAAGCTAAGCTCTTTCTCAATGACAAATACTAAACTCGCAGTTGAGGAAAGCAATCTCAGTAGTCATGTCACTTTGGCCCAACCAATTCTGCATACTGTAATAGGTTAAACTCTTAGTTATACAGAATCTACCCGGACTTACAAAATGTATTCCCCACTCCTATGCAATATAAAACCAACGCCTCTAACACCCATATATATTCAACCCCTTTGAAACTGCAAGTTTTCACGCACTCCCGTTATAGTAGATTGATGACAAAGTGTGTGTGATCGCATCTGTGGGCTGCGGTGAAGCACAACAACAAAAACATAGCTCATTCATTCTAAAATGGAATCATATCGCACATAAAAAGATTTTTGCACTTTAGTACCGCTATCAATATTTTGTAATCTACCGCTCATATCACTTTTAGCTACGCTTTCGTCCTTTATGCATACTTAGAGCAAATTTCTTTTTTATTGTGTTTTTTTTATTTTACATTCACATAAAACAAAAGAGCCTACTTGTATGTATGTAAATATCTAAAGTTTTCTTTTCAGTTAATTTTTGTCACTCAAACTTGAAGTCCATTGCTTTATTCTCAACCTTAACGGAAGTATCTTCAATCGCTATTGAATAATTTCTAGGCATTCCATTGTTTTTCGTTGTTGATCATGAATTCCTGTTGTTGTTGTTACTGATGTTGTAAATTTATCATCTTTGATTTTGCATGATTTTAATATTATTTAACGCAAACAATAACACAGCCAATTTGATTAGCTCAGTATTTGGGCGTATATGAAACGCGGCAGAGCCAGTGTCTCCACATTTTCCTAAAATTAGCGCACATTATTAGGGTTAGTTTAAATAAACATATATATTTCTCCATCTTCTAATAATAAGTTCTTACCAAATATGGTTAAATTAGCTACCAAATGATGATCGGGTGGATTTTGTGTACCACGATAGCATGCATCACCAATTACGAGCTTGGCAGCTGTACCCTCGGTTGGTCGATAACTCAGGCAAACACCGTGCTTGGTGCCTTTGTGTCGCGCTATTATATAGACAGTGCTATTTTCTGTCCACGAGCCATGACAAGAGTACTCTGTAATAAACAAAAAAAAGCAGGATTAATTACAAAGTAAGAAACATGTTTTTATGTTGTGTGTGCGTTACATAGTTTTGCTATAAGTATGTATTGTGGCGAACGTTGACATCACTAGGCTATTAGTAAATAATCACGCAACAACAAAAATATGACGCAGCTACTCTTATGTACATGTACGCATTAAAGCTAGCAACACTTATGTAGAAGGCGACGAGGAGATATCTCTACCACACACACATGTAGTCATCAGCCGAAGTAGTAGTCCACACATACTACACACGCATATGACTATCAGAGACGCATAAACTACAAATATACATGTACTAGCAGACCTGGCAGACCTGGCCTATCTGCATTTTTTAATCAGCTTTTTCCTGATCCTTTTATTCACTCCTCCTTCCGTCTTTTTCGCTTCATCTATCTCCAGATTCGTCTTATTCTATTTCTTTCTCAGTATCCTTCTACTTCTCTCTTTTCTCCCCTCTCACCTTCTTCTCCATCCCTTATTGCCTGTCCCAGAGGGTGGTATGTATTTTGTTCCAGTCCCAGTCCCAGTCCCACTCCGAGTCTCAGTCCCGGTCCTAGTTCTAATCCCAGTCTGTCTCTGGTGAACTTCCCGGAAACAAGGATCGTAAATACTAATATAGGCAAAATTATATTCCAAATTTTCAAATTTTGAATTTTTTCTAAAAAAAAAATCATAACTCAAGAATGGCTAAACCGATTTGGGATTTCAAAATCAACTAACCATCATCTCTCCTTACTGTATCTTTCCTAAAAATTTCATGGCAATCTTTCTATCCGTTCTCAAGTTATGGAGTGACAATCAAAATGTACACTTCTTTTTATATATATAGATATGGCTGGTAACCAAGCAGGAGGTTCTAGAAGGTGAAACGTCTAGACCTTTGGAGAAATATGCAGACGAGACAACAGAGAGTATAAAAGCAGCGCAAGCTGAGGAATCAGTAATCAGTTTGATTTAAACACGCTATCAGTTGCGAAGTGAAAACTCATCGCTTCGCTCGAAGCTTGCTCCGTTGACGTCCCATTTAGACTGAGCGAGATTCAGAGAAGGCGAGCGTGGCACATGATAGACTAAGCAGGAAAAGCGTGGACCCAAGCGTGGGGCTGTAAAGTGTCGAAAATCATGCGCAGTTATTACAACCTTAGGTTAACAAAGTTACTCCTATCATTAAAAAGAGAAGACTGTAGAATCATAACGGATATTCGGACTGGATACTGCTTTCTGGTTGTTGTTGTTGTTGTAGCAATGCTTTCTGGTGTTACATGCCTATAAATTCGGCTTGGTCAGTGATAGCAGCTGTAGGAAGTGTGGAGAAAACGATCGAGCACGTTTTCTGCTCGTAGCAGAAATTCCTGCAGTTCTCTGTGGTTGTGGTAGTCCAACTAGATAAGTATCTTAAACGCAGGGCTGACGCTGTCACTGCTCGGTATCCTTCTAGATCCAATGTTACGATATAAAGAATGATCTGAAGAGTTTCGCTTGGCGTTGTCCTTAGACCACCATTCATATTAAATCTGTGCAAGTTTCTCAACAAATTTGGATCTTTCGCCTTGCTCAATTCTGACCAACATACGACTATCCCATACAGCAATATTGGTCGAACACCATTTAGTTCCGGTAAGTTTAGCGATGATATTTTGCACCGTTCAGTGTACGGCTGAAATATAATTTCCGCTACATAAATTAAAAACTCATAGGATGGAATGAAAACACAATTTTTTCGCAGCCTGATTTGGAACAATTTACAATTTGGCGGATCATATGACAAAGGTTAGCTAGATATCAAAATGTAATTTTTCGAATTTTCTTGAAAAAGTTCTGCAAAATTGTGTAATTGGTGGTACATTACTTACCTTCATCACCATCTTCATTACATAACGGTCGCACATCGATAACATCGGGTTCCGTGCAACCCACCCAAAGACGTCGCTGAGCTTTATAATTCGTTATACAACCTGGCGCATCACGTCGATTGCGTTGCCGCAGCGCATCATTATCCAATTCAGTTGAGGAATGGACAAAATCTACCGATGTAAGCGCTACAGATTTTTTCGCAGTCTCTTCATTTCGACTTTTTGAATAATTTTGCCGTTGCGGTGTACTTTTTAAAATATTCATGTGCTCTAAGGTCGCTGTACTTTCGGTGCCATAATTATTGGTATTATTAGTGTTGTTGTTAATAGCGCTGCTGGCAGCTCTCCTATTACGTTCAGCTAATCCGCGTGTATCAGCATGCAAAGAAGTTTTATCGGTTGTTTCACTATTTCGTAAACTAAGTGTAACATGTCTAAAAGTTACAAAAAATTACAAAAATTTAATTAAATACTGGTTTTAAAATAATTTGGTGCAGCAAACCTTTTTCGTGCATGTCCGCTGCTCTCACTTCCGCTAACGGTAGACGCAATACCGACGTCACTCTGTGATGCATGATGATGCCCATGTGTTGCATGTATTTTGTTGTTGTGATTTCGCTTGTGACGTGTAGTCAAATAGGGTGGCCCAATAGCGCCACGCAAGTTGTACAAGCCTTCCATGGGACACATTTGTGGATCGGGATTGCTTGCTGATTTTGGTAAAAGTAAATACATATACAAAATTCATTCAATTCTTTTAAGTTGTTATTTAGTAAATTTTATTCTTTGAGTTTAAAAATTCTCTTTGTTATAAATCGATGCTGTTTTAAATGTTCACTCAAGCTTTATAAATTTTTTTATATAATAGTAATGGGGTTCAGCAGATCCTGTCCTATTTCATGGCCAAGGTAGAGCAAACACCACCGTAGAGGAGCCCTGATATTTTATCGCTAAGAAGATACAGCAGGAGGTTTTTTAATCAAAGCAAACTGTCGGGATCTTTGCAAGCGTAAGAAATGTCGGGGACCATGCTGGCGGCGATACAGTCCTTCCCATCCTCTTTTGTTGTTGTTGTTGTAACAGTGCTTCGCCCCATCCAAATTTTCATCAATATCCTCTAACAGGAGTCCAAGGAAACTTGCAGTTTCAACAGGGGTGGATCATAGTGAGAGGGGTGTTAGAGGCATTGGTTTCACATTGCAAAGAAGAGATGGTTGGTGTCATGTAGGGATACATTGCAAGCAGGACATACATTTTGTATTTAGGGGTTGATTCTGGATAGGTAAGAGTTTACAGTATCCAGATCGAAGTTGAGCTAGAATGAAGCGCGTTTCCCTAGGGAGAGTGCGTTCCTTCTCTACTAGTTCTGGGTATTTTTCTTTGAGTACCGGTTTTGCGGGGCAATTCCTGGTATAGAGGTCCGACGAATTTTTGTGCAGATCACTGAGGATCTATTCGTGCTTTTTGCTTCATATAGCTGCGTTCTCAGGTGCCGTATATAGCAGTGTCCGTTGTATGGCAGCGCATACTGTAAAGTAAGGTTCTACCATACCGGCGTGTACTGTATTTGTGGTCAGCTGTACTTTGTAAATACATATATTGACGTCATGGGTTATTGCATTAGCCAATTTGGCGTGTGCCGTTTCTATGTGCGCAAGTTCATACTCGCCTTAAGCCCCCATTACTGATACTTAGCATAGACTTGACTTGACTTGGCGTAAACTTGGCAACTTAGCCACGATTATACTCCACTTGGCGCATAAAATCTGGCATCATAATCAGCGTTGAAATTTATTTTTAAATAAATGTCAATTTGTATGACAAAATGTCAAAATGAAATGGAAACAAACAAATGGCATCTCAAAATGTAAACGTCACTTAGAACTTGCATAGAAAATCAAAATTCAACAGACTTCTAAGTCAAGTTAAGTTTTGAGTAATCAGTAACATGCAATGTTCATTTAACAGAACTGTAAGTGACAGTTCGCAAGCCAAGTCAAGTCTATGCTAAGTATCAGTAATGGAGCCTTTAGTATGCAAACATAATTACAGTTATCCGTTAGCTATGAATATGTATACCTACACACCAATCCCTCCATTTAAGACCATATATGTATATAAAAGCGCAAGTGCCGCTCCACAACATATATTTAAGAAAAAGGATAGCATGTTCGTTCCTTTTCATGCTCATGTAAACAATGTATATAAAATTGTATATAAATATATAAAAGCGCAAACGACGCGCCACTCACGAATAGACAATATAATGCTCGTTCTCTCTAGTATGTAAGAATATAAGTTGCGCTCACATGTACGAATAAGCATGCTCATAAGAATTACCGAACTTATTATATATATACACTCACAAATGTTTCCCTTTCCTAGTCGTAAGAATATAAGTAATACACACTTGCGCATATAAATATAAATGTACACAAGATTTCGTATCACCGAGCGAGTCATAATATAACACATATGTATAGACGGTTAAACGAAGATTTTGCAAGCAACAAAATGTTGCATGAAATATATAGAGAGAAATATTATCGTTACGACGCAGGCAACTAAAAGCCGAATTTGAAAATAAAGATTCAGATTTTATTTGACTGTCAACTAAGATACTTCGTTTCATTTTTATATTTCGGCTAGTCCTACACGTATTTCCTCATAATGCTTACGGAGATGCGGCCTCTTCAATCGGATGTCTGTTGGGATGCCCAGGTTTCTTGGTATTCAACAGAAACTGTTCAGCATTTCATATCTCTCCCTAATGGGGAGTACTATCCGCTCATTTTATAGGTGGTGTTCTGGGGACATAAGAAGACAGTCCGTAGCGTTTCTGAGGGCAGTGTTTTGTCAGGCCTGTATTTGCTTCCAGTGAGTAACCTTTAAGCTTGGCGACCATATCGGGGAGGCGTAGCATGCAATCGGCAGGCCAATTGTTTTGTAAGTAGAATGAGCGTTTCCTTGTCTTTACCCCAAGTGCTGCCGGAAAGAGATTTGAGGATTTTATTACGGCTCTGGATTTTAAGTAGAATTGCGGTTGCATGCTCACCAAAATGTACATCCTGATCGAACGTCAAACCCAAGATTTTGGGGTGTAAGACAGTCGGTAGCGTAGTGCCATTGGCGTGGATATTCAAGATGGTCGACATTTGCCGTGTCCATGTTGTAAATCAGATCGGCGATGATTTAGTTGGTGACAATGCCAGGTTCCGCGAGGCGACAATACTGGAGTGATCAGAGTGATAGCTGTTTATTTTATTAGATGACAAATTGTGAAAGGGATGCAACAAAATAAATGGGGTTACACTGAAATGACAGCCCTTGGTCGGGAAAACTCCCAAGCCGCTCCGGTACATAGAACCGGCTGCCTTGTTAAGCGTTCCTCTTTTGTTGCCTTGTGGCGCTGCATCAGATGGCTCTCTATAATTTTTCTTGTATTGTTTGATAATCTGAATATAGTCATATTAAGATAGCAAATCCTACTCATCTAGCTTTGCAGATATGAAATCAGGAAGCTCGACGGCTCGAAAACACAAGACGGCAATGGAGGGGAGATCTTCGGCGTCAAAACGTACAAGTCCATACTACTGGGAAAGTTCCCGAGCATTATCCACGCCGAGGTTGTCGCTAAAAGCCATTGTGCAGAGATCAACCTGCAACCAAACTACTCGAATAATAAACGATATTATAGTCAGCGTGAGTCAGGACGTACTCAATATCTTCAGTTGAGATTAGACCATCCATAGTCCTCAAGTGCGCGGTGAGGTTGAATAGTTTAAGAGCTAACAACATCATCCCCTTAAGCTGAGTTTCAGCACACAGAAGGGTTAAAGGTCGGGATTCTACCATTTCTCCTTGTAGCGATAAGAAGTATCGCCGAGGGTTTTGCGAAGTTCTGTCGATGTTTATTGTCCTTTGTTGTTTATCGATCTGGTACATTTCGAAAAATAGCAAAAATAAGGCGCTAGCATGACCTTTGTGGGAACGATTTGATATGTTCACGATAAACCATCCAATCTAACCTTCCGTGAGGATCTATGGGTCGTCAAAGCTTCGCCTGCTAAAAAATACAGGATTCGCCACGGGTAGGTGAGGTTGGAGAAGCTATAAAAGGCGTTCACAATACCGTGACTAGGTGGCGCTGCATAACCTTTTTGATCCCCAGGCTGCTGCCAAAAGGCCCACAATACCACAGTACACAATGGTATAGTAACACAAAGAAAAAGAGACGAGCTCAGCTAGGGGGAGTAGGCCATAGTTGGTCTCCAAAATACAAGCCTGAGAGTTTTAACAGCGATGATGAGCCTGTTGGGCCTATCCTTCGCAAATGTGATCTGGTCGCTAGAAGCCTGAGCATCCTCTCGTCAATAAAGTTAAATAGTGGGCACATACAATAATGGACTTTCTGAGAGAGCTCGGTTTGGCCAATAGCTGCGAACACGTTGCGTACGCTTCCCAAGGTAGTCGGTTCTATGTACCGGAGCGACTCGGGATTTTTCCCGACCAAGGACTGTCATTTCAGTGTGACCCCATTTAATTTGTTTCGTCCCTCCCACAAATTGTCATCCTCCCAGCAGCTCCTTGCAGCAGGACTGCTACATATTCTCTTACCCCGGGAAGGTATCGAACCCAATCCGGGTCCGTCTCCTGACCCCGGTCATGAGAAATGGTTTTGCTGCATTTGCCAGAAAAGAATCTTTTTAGGACGGTCATACTCTGTTCAGTGTGTCTCGTGCAAGGGATGGTTGCATCGGACAGGTTGTTCTGGGCTTGATCCCAAAACCCGACGTCCACGTAACTTTTATAAATCTTTTGTGGCTCCTTGCTGCTCACGCCCAAGGGCGTCCCGTAGTCTACGCCTAAGCGTATCCCCACTACCTTCCAGCAGCTTCGCTGCTCAGCAAGCCACAACAAGTACCCGCTGCTGCTCGCGCCCCACGGCGCCAACAACTCAAACAGCTGATACCACTCATAACTACTACCTTCGTAGTAGAGCTGGTTGCAATGCTGAGCATCAGCCCCTGCCCCGTCTTCTTCTCCCCCCCCCCCCCCCCCTCTTTTCTGGCAGCAATCGTGCAGGTCAGGGAAACAGACTCTTAGTCCCTGCCTCCGTTTGCACCGTCTGCCAGCACAGAATATATAGGTTTGCGACATCCGCTCAATGCAGCTCCTGCCTTGGGTGGTGCCACTTTCCTAGATGTTCTGGTCTCCGCGACGGCAACTCCCCGACGGGTTTCATCGCGCCATGTTGCCAGGTCGCAAACCCAAATCATCCGGGTACCCCAATGCTTGCCCAAGGGCGCCCAGTCCCAAGGCTACAACAGCAATTGCGTCCTGGCCTTCCACAACCTAGGCGTAGTCACCCCTCACTTACCCCTAGAGTGGCGGCGTCACCCCTCATGCACTTCAGAATTCTGCAGTTCAACTGTAATGGACTAACTGGGAAGATTACGGAGATAGTCGATTTCATGAAGCGGCACAACATCCGCATTGCTGCGATTCAAGAGACTAAACTCACAGCAAGATCTGCATTGCAGACCTGCTCTGGTTATAATGTCCACAGGAAAGACCGCGAGAGCGGAAATGGAGGCGGCCTCGCGTTTATTATACACCACTCTGTGCAATATCATATATTTGATCCTGGCATCGACCGCAGTGACAATGTCTTAGGACGTCAAGGCCTATCTGTCCGGTCAGGCGATGCAAATCTAGAAATCATCAACATCTACATCCCTCCTGTCACCTGTTTCCCCAGTGGATACCGCCCTAATATCGAGGCCTTACTCACTGGCAACAATCGCATTATCTTAGGCGATTTCAATGCCCATCACGACCTATGGCATTCAAACTTGCGGGCGGACAGTAGGGGTGAGATGTTGGCGGATAAAATAGATGAAACGACGTTCTGCACAATAAACTGAGACGCCCCCACACGTATCGTAGGAAGCTGTCATAGCTCGCCAGATATCTCAATCGTGAGCGCAGAACTCGTAAACTGCGTCAACTGGCAGCCGATGGTAACATTGGCATCCAACCACCTGCCCATACTTATTTCGTTCGAGCGTACCGCCGACTTCATCGTCACCGAAAAACGCACTTTCATAAACTTCAAAAAAGGAAAGTGGGAAGAATATAAATCTGCAACAGACAGCAGCTTTGCTGCCCTCCCTATCCCGACTGATGCCCGCCAAGGGGAGCGTGCCTTCCGTAAGGTCATCGAATCCGCCTCGGCACATTTCATTCCCGCCGGGAGAATTCCCGAAATCCGGCCCCACTTCCCGGCGGAGGCCGCGAGCTTAGCGAGGGAACGTGACCTTATAAGACAGCTTGATCCAGGCGACCCCCAAATAAGGGATATAAACCAACGCATCAGATTGCTTGTGGACGAACACAAGCGGGCGAAATGGGAAGAGCACCTAAGAGGTTGTAACCTCTCTACCGGTGTAGGTAAACTTTGGTCCACCGTAAAGTCCCTATCGAATCCGACTAAGCACAAAGACAAAGTTTCCATCGCCTTTGGCGATAAGGTGCTGTCGGATGCGAAAAAATGCGCGAGCGCTTTCTGCCGACAATATATAATGCATCCTACGGTCGACAAAGATAGACGGAGAGCCAATAGACACGCACATAAACACAAACTCAGCGCGTCACCAATTACCATCACCGCTAGAGAGGTTGAGGACGCCATTGGTCGCGCTAAACCATCCAAAGCAGTGGGCCCAGACGGCATAGCCATGCCGATGCTTAAAAACCTAGGGAAAGAGGGTTTCAAATATTTAGCGCATGTCTTCAACCTGTCTCTTTCCACCTTTGTCATACCCGAGAAATGGAAAATGGCCAAGGTGGTCCCGCTACTAAAGCCTGGGAAACCAGCTAACGTAGGTGAGTCATATCGTCCGATATCTCTCCTATCGCCAGTGGCAAAGACGCTTGAAGCCATTTTGCTCCCTTATTTCCAAGCACATTTGCAGCTAGCCCCTCATCAGCATGGCTTCAGAAAACTCCATAGCACTACCTCCGCGCTAAATGTCATTAGCACCCAGATAAATTGCGGTTTGAATCAATATCCCCACCATAGAACAGTACTCGTAGCGTTAGACCTATCAAAAGCTTTTGATAGGGTCAACCATGGCTCGTTACTGCAAGACCTGGAAGGGTCCACCCTTCCCCCATGTCTTAAAAGGTGGACCGCAAATTATCTGGGTGGTCGGCAGGCATCGGTGCAATTCAGAAACGAAACATCAAAACAAAGGAGAATTAAACAAGGGGTGCCACAGGGTGGTGTCCTATCCCCGCTTTTGTTTAATTTCTACATATCTAAGCTACCTTGACCACCGGAAGGAGTCACAATCGTTTCCTACGCCGATGACTGCACAATAATGGCCACATGCCCAGGCCCAAAGATCGATGAGCTATGCAATAAAATAAACGGCTATCTCCCCGATCTCTCCAGTTTTTTCGCCTCGCGAAACCTGGCATTGTCACCGACTAAATCTTCCGCGACCTTATTTACAACATGGACGCCCCAAATGTCGACCATATTGAACATCCACGTCGATGGCACTACGCTACCGACTGTCCTAAACCCCAAAATCTTGGGTGTGACGTTTGATCAGGATCTACATTTTGGTGCGCACGCAACCGCAATTGTTCCAAGAATTCAGAGCCGTAATAAAATCCTCAAATCCCTTGCTGGCAGTACCTGGGGAAAAGATAAAGAAACGCTCTTGACCACATACAAATCAATTAGCCAGCCGATTACGTGCTACGCGTCACCCATATGGTCGCCAAGCCTAAAAACCACCCACTGGAAGAAACTACAGGCCTGCCAAAATACTGCTCTCAGAATCGCCACGGGCTGTCTTCTTATGTCCCCAGAACACCATCTGCATAATGAGGCGAGAATACTCCCCATCAGGGAGAGAAATGAGATGCTGACCAAACAGTTTCTGTTGAATACCCAGAAACCTGGGCATCCCAACAGACATCTGATTGACGAACCAGCACCGCCTAGGGGCCTAAGGAGTCATCTCCGTAAGCATTTTGAGGAAATACGGCACCTGAGAACCCAGCCGTATGAAGCGGAAAAACACAAGCAGGTCCTTGGTGAACTCCATAGACAGGCGTCGGACCTTTATGTCGGGAATTGCCCGGTGAAAGAGGAACGCATACTCCCCAGGGAAACGCGTGTCACTCTTGCTCAACTTCGTTCTGGATACTGTAACAGGTTAAACGCTAACCTATCCAGAATCAACCCCGACATACAAAATGTATGCCCTGCTTGCAATGTGTCCTCACATGACACCAACCATCTCTTTAATTGTAATGTGGAACCAACGCCTCTAACACCCCTTTCCTTATGGTCCACCCCTGTTGAAACGGCAAGTTTCCTTGGACTCCCGTTAGAGGATATTGATGACAATTTGTGATCGGTCGCGGCTATTAGGTGGGGCGAGCATTGCTACAACAACAACAACAACAACAACAACACGTTGCGTATATCAACCTCCCAAAATTACAGTAGGTGGAAAATCGATGGAAAGTTTTGCTTTCCTTTTCCGCTTCGAAGCGTATCTTGTGTGGAAGATACTTCATTTGATGCGTTTGTTGCACATATACTGCAGCTCTGGCGAGGTGTTTGCAGCTGACCTAAACGCCTCTGTTTTGCAAATTTTATTTTTAATAAACCTTTCCCTGCTTGTTAGAGAAGGTATTAGTTAAACGAATACACACTTCGGTGGGTATTGAAATGTATAGCCTGGAGGTACTCATAAGTTCGAAATTGCAAATTTATGAGTAAACTCTGTATTGCGTGACGCAATGATTTGGAATAACTTTATAAAAACCTAAGTACAAATACACAAACATCTAAGATTTTTTCTACTTACCCAACAAAGTTATGTACGGCATACGATTCACATCAAAATGATCGGGCGCACATGCATCCTCTAACCGAGAAGCCTGCTTTCCGGTTTGTATTTCAATGACATGGGTATCGCGACGATAAAACATCATACACATAAAGCCCGATTGACTGGAAATTTAAAAATATAACTAAGGTCAATATCTTGAATCCGGCGGTGGTTATTTATACAGGTACTCACCATCCAGTTGTGTAATGAACCACAGCCATCATTTCAGTAGAAGTTTGCTTATTGATTTGCTCGCAAAGTGCGCGAGTTTCCATGAAACCGTTAGGCTTTATTATATGTACAGAGCCATCACTTTGTGTTTGTGTATGAAGGATAATGGAAATATAAAACAGAAATAAATTATATTGAATTATGTGAGTAGTATTATAAATAAAATTTTAAAGAAATTTATGGTTAATGTGGCACAAAATTATGGAGGTCGACAATTTTGTTACGCTAAAATAAAATTCTTTTGCGCTCTTTTACGGCTGAAACTTGAAAAAGTGAAAAAGGCAGCAGACCTAATGCATACGAACTTACATTTAATCTCATGAGCAAATGAACGAAGTTTGTGTACATAGTTGTTTTGTTGCAAGTGTAGCGCGAGAGTCAGCAAATATGAGTAAATGTGTAATTTTCTTTGCTGATATTCAATATGTTTACAAATACAAACGAGAATATTGAAGTTGGGGTATTGATTTGTTTTGTAGTTTGGAACAAACTGTGGACTTCTTTGTTAGTTGATAAATAAAATAAAATAAATTAAAGTAAAATAAAATAGAATAAAAAAATGAAATAAAATAAAATAAAATAAAGATAAAGATAAAACAAGTAAGCAAGGCCAAGTTCGGTTGTAACCGAACATTACATACTCAGCTGAGAGCTATGGAGACAAAATAAGGGAAAATCACCATGTAGGAAAATGAACCTAGAGTAACCCTGCGATGTGTTTGTATGACATGGGTATCAAATGGAAGTTACGAACAGTATTCCTGCCAAGATTCCAAGGTCTTTTGATTTTGCCCTGCAGAAATTTTTCATTTTCTTCTACTTAATATGGTAGGTGTCACACCCATTTTACAAAGTTGTTTTCTAAAGTTATATTTTGCGTCAATAAACCAATCCAATTACCATGTTTCATCCCTTTTTTCGTATTTGGTATAGAATTATGGGATTATTTTCATTTTTCATAACTTTCGATATCGAAAAAGTGGGCGTGTTCATAGTCGGATTTTGACCATTTTTTACACGAATACAAAGTGAGTTCAGATAAATACGTGAACTGAGTTTAGTAAAGATATATCGATTTTTGCTCAAGTTATCGTGTTAACGGCCGAGCGGAAGGGCAGGCGGTCGACTGTGTATAAAAACTGGGCGTGGCTTCAACCGATTTCGCCCATTTTCACAGAAAACAGTTACCGGCGTAGAAGCTATGCCCTTACCAATTTCACAAGGATTGGTAAATTTTTTTCTAGAATAATTAAATGAAAAAGGGAGGGGCCACGCCCATTTTGAAATTTTCTTTTATTTTAGTATTTTATTGCACCATATCATTACTGGAGTTGAATGTTGACATAATTTACTCATATACTGTAAAGATATTAAATTTCCTGTTAAAATTTGACTTCAAAAAGATTTTTTTTTTAAGTGGGCGTGGTCGTTCTCCGATTTTCTAATTTTTATTAATCATACATATAGTAATAAGAGTAACGTTCCTGCCAAATATCTTCAACGACTGCCAAATTACAGCTTGCAAAACTTTTAAATTACCTTCTTTTAAAAGTGGGCGGTGTCACGCCCATTGTCCAAAATTTTACTAATTTTATATTCTGCGTCATAAGTTCAACTCACCTACCAAGTTTCATCGCTTATCCGTCTTTGGTAATGAATTATCGCACTTTTTCGGTTTTTCGAAATTTTCGATATCGAAAAAGTGGGCGTGGTTATAGTCCGATATCGTTCATTTTAAATAGCGATCTGAGATGAGTGCCCAGGAACCTACATACCAAATTTCATCAAAATACCTCAAAATTTACTCAAGTTATCGTCTTAACGGACAGACGGACGGATGGACGGACATGGCTCAATCAAATTTTTTTTCGATACTGATGATTTTGATATATGGAAGTCTATATCTATCTCGATTCCTTTATACCTGTACAACCGACCGTTATCCAATCAAAGTTAATATACTCTGTGAGCTCTGCTCAACAGAGTATAATAAAATGAAATAAAATTAAATTAAATTAAAACAAATAAAAAATTAAGAAATTCAAGGTCCGATTCGAGCTCAAGTCCAGAACAATAATTTTTATGATAATTATTGTTTTTTTTTAATTTTTCAAGCTTTACAAGCCAACCTAATATAAACACAAGCAAGTCATTTTCTGTCAAAAATGTCTCATGCACATACAACTTGTATGAGAGCAACCGAAATTGAATTTGCTGCGTGAAAACCTAACTCGATTTCCAATTTTTGTTCTGCGTGACATTTAGATTTGACGTTTGCACACATGCTTTACATTAGCTTCGTTCGCGTATTTTTCCAACAGAAACTTACAAACAGCGAAAATCCTCTCAACTATCAGTTGTTTCCTCTCATAGAGAAAAATATGTAAAAAAAGTACGCTTACAGAAATCCATCAAAAACTATCAAAATTTGCGAACAGCTGATGAATTATTTGGCGGCAATTATGGTAATGTTGTGTCATAGCTCGTAGATGTCCGTAAAGTTTGTACATCTTGTTCCACGAGAGTCAAAAATTCATCCAGATGTTCGCCCTGATTATTTTCATTAACATATACCTTTTCCATGCTTTATTTTTCGGCTGTAATACTTGTATTAAATTTCGCAATTTGCGTAAATTACAACCAGCAGTTTTTCGATCAGCTGTTTTTCTGTTTGTAAATTGCTGTTGCAAAAATTTTTTTTAATTGCAGCTCTCAGCAAAATAAAATGTCACTTTACTCTCTCTTTTTCATCATTTTTTGTTGGAGAACCGGGTACGCGAACTGAAAAACCTGCAAAATTTGCAAAATTTGCAAAATCAACAGAAAACTGGAGTACCCGAACGAAGCTATTGTCGCAACGCATGCTTATTTCGGTTAGAGCAAAAAACGCCGGTTGTTTGCGTGCGCTAAAAAAAACGCAGGGCGGTTTTATTAGCTTGCTACTTCTATTCCTTTTTACCAACTATATCTAATCAGTGTTGCGACGGTAAAATTACAAAAAGAACCGATCACCTGATTTTTAATTGACTATCGTGGTCTCATTATGGACCGCCACCATATTGAACATCCTGTCAAGCAGTTGACGGATGAGATATGACACTTGTTTTATCCACTATCGATTTAAGGTACGATTCGAGCTCAAGGCTCTGCGCAGATATGGCCGGTTGTCTGAAAAATTTTCTACCTACTAAAAAACAATTTTTCGATTATTGAAAAATTAAAAAAACAATAATTATCTATTGGTGATTCCGGTCAATTTTCTTAAATTTATTGGAGTAAAGTAGGCTATTAGACCTATTTGGTTTTCAGTGCAAATAAAATAATTTTACTTCACTGTTGCAGCTCGACGTTTCGCTAGTCACCCTAGCATCTTCAGGAGTGAGATCTATATTCAACAACAAAATCATTATACATATTTTGCATTACATTTTGAATTTTAACAATTAAACATTGAGTTACATATGACAAAAATAAAAACTTACATTATTTGTTTATATTATTAACTAAAAAATTAACTAATATTGTCATACTAAAGTGCTTATAGGCATAGTAGGTACGCAGAGGCAATTTCAGCTGTGTCTTCCTTTTTATTGACTGTGTTTTCCCTTTGTTGTAATATTCGTAAGCTTTCCAAAGTGTATCTCGCTCTCCCTCGTTTGTTTTTGTCCAATATTTTTGTGTTTGTCAGACCAGCTGTGTGTCCACTGGTTGTTGTGTGTTGTGATAATGCGGTGTTGCTTTTGTTTTTCTGTATGTCGCCTTGGTTCTCTGCTAGTCGTACTTTCAGTGACCTTCGGGTCGTGCCGATGTATAGCTTATTACATTCCTCGTTCTCTTTTCCTTTGCAGGTTATTTGGTTTCTTTGTTGTAGGGGTTCGATGGGGCTTTTTGTTTGTGTGAAGATATTGGATAGAGTGTGGTTCGATTTATATGCGAGAGCAATGTTTTCTTTGTTTTTTAAAATATTTTTGCGAATGTGTTCGGTGAATTTCGGTATGTATGTTACGCTGTGATATTGCTTTGTTTTGTTTTCAGTTTGTGTTTGATGTTGGTTTTGGTTTATTTACACATTTTTTTGTTGTAATAAACTTGACCGGAATCACCAATAATTAATCATAACGGAAGGCCTGCCGAATTTTTTATCTACCAACAACAAAAAGAAACTGTAAAATGAAAGATTACTTCAAACATATTAAGTACAAACACGGGGAAAATACATGCATAATGATGAAAAACTACAGCAAACAAAAACAAAAACTAGCAAAACAAACGGAACATCTAAAATTTCTTCTAGAATGCAAAAGATATGACTTAATGCCAAGTCATCTAACAAACTCAATAAAACATGTTGCGATAAACTCAACTTCGATAAGGGTAAGACAACAAATCCATAGAACAAAACTACTGTTTCTACGAAAAATATTAAATATAGAGATCACACAAACAAATATTAACATAAAGACAATAAAAAATTGTATACGTCACGCCGAAAGAGAACTGAAACTCAGCCTCAGTGAGCTTGAGCTTAACACATTTACAAACAACCAACACTTTCTAGGACAAAGAATAGCAAAAGAGACACGGATAGACACATAGCAAAAATAGAATATTTGAAACACCAACATTTTCACATTCTCGGTATAAATACAAGAAATGATTGGTTCGTAAACAAAACGAACATCAGTTTTCCACATGAAGTACAGTGGTTGCTCTCCCTTGGGAGAAAATTCATTATACCAACAACAAACACAAGCTTTAGTCCTATACATATAATTGCTGAAATGGAACAAGTAACACAGGCGTTAGAGGATGATAGGGAAAAAGAAATAGCGAGGAACCAACTAAGTCATCAAATACTGCAATTCAAAAGAAACATAAAAAACAACGCAGCTGAGAAATTCATCATCGAAGTACACAAGAAAACTAAAGCATTTCTAAAACCACACAAAAACGAAATAGTGATAATAGAAGCAGACAAAGGCAATAAGACGGTAGTGCTCTACAAAAAAGACTACGTCACTAAAATGAACGAGCTATTAGAGGACAGAAACACGTACAGAGTAACCAGAGCAGATCCAACACAAAACCTGCAAAATAAAAACAATAACATTCTAAATGAGCTATTCAAAAACAAATACATTAGCGCAAGAGAAAACCAACAGCTATCGTGCTCGGCAGCCAACGCTCCGAGACTCTACGGATTACCGAAAATCCACAAGCCAAACTTCCCCCTCCGTCCCATTGCATCATCAGTGACTGTCGCGTGCTACCACTTATCCAAGTATGTAGGAAATATAATGAAAGCCATAACAAGCGAAGAGTATAACGTAAGAAATGCGTTTGATTTGGAAGAGAGACTTAAAGGCATGCGGGTAAACGACGATGAAGTGTTGGTACCTTTCGACGTTGTCTCTATGTTCACCAACATCCCAACGCACCTTGCTATTAATATTATAATGAAGAAATCGGACAAAACACAAAATGTAACAAATATCCCTAAAAACAAATTCCGTGACTTACTGAAGTATTGTTTGCTGGACAATAACTACTTTATGTATAATAACAAGATATACACCCAAATGTTTGGTATGCCCATGGAAAACCCCCTCTCCCCTACAATAGCGGTCATCATAATGGATGACCTCATTGAAAACTCTTTTAATACATTAAACCAGCAACATAATGTACAAATAATACATATTTGCGATCGTCCGACGAAATGATGTGCAAATAATCTTAGACACCCTCAACAGCTACCACAACAAACTACACCTGACGCTTGAAATAGAAAAAGACAATTGCATTCCCTTTCTGGATGTGAAAATACACAAAATAAACAATGCTTTAATTTTCGACTGGTACGCAAAACCCACTTCCTCTGGGCGTATGATTAACTTCTACTCCTCTCAACCCCTAAACTATAAAATAAACACTGCTAAAAACTTCATAGGTAAAGTTTTGTCCCTAAGCCATGAGCAGTTCATAACAGCAATATCCACAAAAAAGCAACAACTGCCCTGATAGCACAATATCAAGTTTATTACAACAACAAAATGTGAAAATAAACCAAAACCAACATCAAACAAAACTGAAAACAAAAAAAAGCAATATCACAGCGTAACATACATACCGAAATTCACCGAACACATTCGCAAAAATATTTTAAAAAACAAAGAAAACATTGCTCTCGGATATAAATCGAACCACGCTCTATCCAATATCTTCACACAAACAAAAAGCCCCATCGAACCCCTACAACAAAGCAACGTCATATATAAAATAACCTGCAAAGGAAAAGAGAACGAGGAATGTAATAAGCTATACATCGGCACGACCCGAAGGTCACTGAAAGTACGACTTGCAGAACACCAAGCCCACATACAGAAAAACAAAAGCAACACCGCATTATCACAACACACAATAACCCAGGGATGCACCTTAACGTTAAGCTAATCGTTTATCAAAAAATGTCCACCGTTTCCGTTGAAACACTTCGAAATATTATCGATAAAGAAATTATCAAGATAAATTGTATCTCGTTTTTAACCGAAACGAAAAGCTTTCGTTAACGTTAAAAACGTTAACAAAAACGTGATACTTTATGTTTGAATTGTGCTGGCAATGCTATAGCCATGGTGAAGCCGTAAGGTGGTAACAACGAGCGCACATACACACACAAATTCCATATAATTTGTTTGTGTAATTCGTTGGTGGTAATGTCAAAAACACTCTGAGGAATGTTCGTACTGTCAAAATTCATGAGAAAAGTTGCAATCAGCTTGGCTAATGCTTTCACCTTTAATGACTCCGCCATCAATCAGCTTTGCCAGCATAGTTTGAAATTAATAATCAACATAAACGATTTGATTCCGTTTTGATACGGCAGAAAACGAAACGAAATCATTTCGTTAATTTCACGTTCTTAACGTTAATAAACGAAACGAAATGACTTTGTTTCGTTTATTAACGTTAATTATCGTAACGAAATGATATCGGTTCGTTGGTTAAGCATGCCTGCAATGAGAGCGAGATACACTTTGGAAAGCTTACGAATATTACAACAAAGGAAAAACACAGTCAATAAAACGGAAGACACAGCTGGAATTGCCTCTGCGTACCTACTATACCTATAAGCACTTTAGTATGACAATGATACCCAATGCGCGCGGTACTAATAATTAGTTAATTTTTTAGTTAATAATATAAACAAATAATGTAAGCTTTTTAGTTTTTGTTTTTGTCATATGTAACTCAATGTTTATTTGTTAAAATTCAAAGTGTAATGCAAAATATGTATAATGATTTTGTTGTTGAATATAGATCTCGCTCCTGAAGATGCTAGGGTGACTAGCGAAATGTCGAGCTGCAACAGTGAAGTAAAATTGTTTTATTTGCACTGAAAACCAAATAGGTCAAATAGCCTACTTAACTCCAATAAAACAATAATTATCATAAAAATTATTGTTCTGGCTCTGAGATCGAATCGAACCTTGAATACTTTATCAAAAGGCCGATAAAACAAAAATCATTGCAAAATAAAATAAAATTAAATATAATGAAATTAAATAAAATAATAGAAAATAAAATCAAATAAAATTAAATTAAATAAGTATATTAAAACAAGTAAGGAAGTCTAAGTTCGGGTGAAACCGAACATTACATACCCAACTGTACACTTGAAATGCTGTTGTTGTTTGTTTCGAGTTATGGCTCCCGAAACATTGAAAATTGCTTAGACAAAAAAAGGGCGGTGCCACACCCATTTTCAAAATATTTTGTGTTTTCCAATTTAATGTTATAATTTAATTTAGAAAGTAAAATTCTATTGATACAAAGCTCTTTTTCGCTAAGATATAGTTTATTATTTTCATCTACGACCCTTTTAAAAATTTTTCATATAAAAGTGGGCGTGGTCTTTAACCGATATCGTCCATTTTTTCTAAAAATATTTCTTACTATACAGAACATTTGTGTACCCAATTTTATTACGATCCGTTAATTCTTCTTCGAGTTATGGCTCCCTAAACATAGCAAATTGCTTACTCATAAAAGGGACGGTGCCACGCCCATTTTTTAATTTGAAGTTTTTCCAATTTACTGTTATAAATACACTTGGGGAAATGATATACCATTGATGTAAAGCTCTTTTTTGCAAATATATAGCTTATTTTATTCGTCCATGACCCTTTTAAAAATCTTTTATATAAAAGTGGGCGTGATCCTTAACCGATTTCGTTAATTTTTCTTCAAAGTATTCCTTATAGTAAAGGCAACATCTCTGCCGAATTTTGTTACGATGGGTTTAACGATTTTTGATTTATGATTAATAATATTTGTAAAATTGATTTTATCACAAGTGGGCGGTGCCACGCCCATTTAAATTTTTTTTTTTTTTTAATTTTTATCAAGAGTCTCAATATCAGTCCACACGTCAAATTTCAACATTATAGGGGTATTATTTACTAAATAATCAGGTTTTTTGTGTTTTTCAAAATGTTATATATATAAAGTGGGCGCGGTTATCATCCGATTTCGCTCATTTTCAATACCAATCTATTCTGGGTCCAGGTAAGCTCGTGTACCAAATTTGGTGAAGATATCTCAATATTTACTCAAGTTATCGTGTTAACGGTCGGACGGACGGGCGAACATGGCTCAATCAAAATTTTTTTCGATACTGATGATTTTACCTGTACAACCAACAGTTATCCAATCAAAGTTATGATACCCTGTGTACAAGTACAGCTGGGTATAAAAATAAATAAATTAAAACAAATTTAATTAAATAAAGAAAAGGAAAAGAAAGTAAAGGAAAGCAAAAGAAGGAAATAAATGGAAAGGAAAGGAAGAGAAAGGAGAGCAAAGGTAAGTAAAAAAAGCAACAGAAGGGAGAAGAAAGCAAACGAAGATATAGCTGCGCCTGTAGTTGTTGAATTTCACCCACTGGGCGAACTCTAGTCACAATAGACTTTTGGGACTTGTTCTACAAAATTTTCGTAATTATTGATTTAACTGTTTTGTTGAAAGGTTACTGTCCTGCAGTTTAATTCTAACTTAATCTCACAACGGAACTTAACGCATTTGCGTTATCACATTTCATTAGGGCAATGATCCTTGACTTCATGAAGAAACCTTACTTGTTTTGTAGCAAAGAATTGATTTGAAAAAATATTTTCTATACGAGGTGAACACAAAAAAAATCAATTAAGAAATGGATGGAATTTCAATAACTATAGCGGTTTCTGAAAACTGCGCACATGCGGAGAACTATCCATAAAACGGCAACGCTGTCCATACCACGACGCTTTCAATCATTTTCTTCATAAACTTATTATAGGATGTTAATACATGTAGTTAACTTTATGCCAGTTTCAGACAGAGGCCTAATGAAATAATAAGTCAGGTTTTCTACATTAAATCTTTTATTGAACTCAATGTTCCAAACAATATTCAAATTGTTAATTATCTCATTTGTGCTTTATTGAATGCCTGATGTTGTTAAAAATCTACATAGTCGGTTTTGCTTGCTGTTTCGGATTCTATTGTCAATGTAACAAATGACAGTCAAAAATAAACTATTTTCAATAATTTACAAGTAATAGGCAAATGTAAATTTATATTTCTGCAGCATTTACAGCAAAATGTGTTTTTTTTTTTTAAATAAGCATACATATGTATATTTTATTTTGATTGACTTTAAAGAGAAAGGGGCTGCTATTCATTTTAAATATTTTTTGTAAAAGGCATACTATTTTTTGGGACTGCTGACAGATGATCGTTAATCATGCAAAAGGCCCAATGTGAAAAGGAAAAATTTATTATTTCATTAAACAAAATTGTGATTTCTTTAGTTCTATTGAAATCTATTGAAATCAGTATTACGATTGTTATAATATTTACTCTCATTTGAGGCGTTTTTACTCGACTGAAATTCAATTTATCGGTTTAGGACACGTTCGCGAGATTATTTTTCTTGGGATAATTGAATAAAAATAAATTTAACTAAAATTCTTAAATGTGTTGATGAATACCATTGGCCAAATCGTAACATCCGTAATCGTATAGCCGTCACATAAAAACATGATTTTCGAATTATGACATACGTGAACTTACTACTTCGATCGTAATTTTGAATCGCACACATACGTGACGAGTGACTGAACGTACACGTTACGTTGCACTTTCATTCGAACACAAACTTGGGATCACACACAAATTTCATTGACAATTTAAGTATATTGTTAAAATAGATGAATAAATAAAATATAATAACAAATTTCTAACTGTTATTATTAAAAACTTTGAATTCCAACGACCTTAATCCAAGCCAAAAGAAAATAATGGCGAAATTGATGGCGAGACACCTGCTTTGCACCTGCTTGTTTCAAATTTAACTTCTCCAGAAGGTAACTAAGAGCTTATTTAGTTAAGCGAAATTTCTTAAAAGAAACAGCAAAAAATTGTTACAAAGAAATAAAACATAAATCGTACGCTTACGGTTTGGTTCAAGAAGTCGTCTTAACCGACTTCGGACTATCTTTTCATTGCCTTTGCTATTATTGGAGCTCAAGACAAAACAATAAAATTGGATCCATTATTTATTATATTATTTTTTATGTTTTTTGGCAACCAATTTGACAGTTCATAATCTATTTGAGCTAAAAATACAATCCATCCTAATGTAATTGTGAATTGGAAATAAATTACGTTCCGTTGGTTATCATATATTATAATCTCACGGTGTTTATACGTCTGAAGAATCACGTAATTTTCTTTGGTATGACTGCCGATCCGTGCTCGTATGTTACTATTCGAACCCAGTTTCATTAATCGGAAACCGAGATAAAATTTTAAACTGTCTGGAATATTAGCAATAAAAAAAGATTTTCAATCTGAGTTCTCCACCTCTTTTAGTTTCACATTATGAAAAGTAAAAATTTTTTTGTAATTTCGAATTTGATCTGCAGTTTTAAAATTTCACACTTTCACTGTTGTGTAAAAATTTACACTTTTTAACATTGAATTCGCATACTTACTTTGGATGATAATTGTATACAGCATTGCCCATTAAAACATGCCAATGTCGGGGTCCTTTGAACCACACAGGGAAATCACAACGTTCTGTTACTGGCGGTTTTCGCAGTGACATTATTCGGGAGCCAACCTACAGGGCAAAGAAATTTGTATGAAAATAAATAAAATCAGTGCAATATGGATCGAATCACCTCTGCGCTATCTAATCCGTTGCAGGTAGCATCACCTGATTGTGCCAATTTGTATTCAGCGTCTTTTGCACTTACAATACTGGGTCCACCTAACATAAAAAAAAAATTAAGTTAATTAAAGTAATTGCTAAGTTTTTCCTTGTATGCTGGTTGCTACTTTTCCTATTAAAGTGGTTTATCTTCTTTCAGTTCTCTTACGAGGGCCCGCGTTCCTTTAGCACGAGACCTATTAACTGGGACATGAAATGTGAAAAAATAAACACAGAAAATGCTGATAAAGGAGTGCATTCTCTGAGTGCATTTCAATACTCTTACGACCGATTGGGGTCACTAGAAACTATTGGCCCCACGGAGGCATTTGGAGAACTTATAGTCTACTGCTGGTAGTTAAACTCATACTAGGTTTAGGATGATTATATAAAATAAAACTCAGATGTCTAGTTGATTAAATTTTTTTCCAAACATTCCTGATATCCCGGTAAATGGTTTAATCCTAACAATTAACCATGGCGTATGTTATTGTTGCTAAATAGCGCCACATTTTCTTTCGAATATATATAGGCCCAATATGGATCCATATATATAAGAACATGATCGAAACGCAATCAGTATCTTATAGTTCAACTTTAAAAAAAGGAGAAACCTAATTGCTTTAAGTTTACCGCTTAGAAATCATAAATATTGCTTGGTAGCATGACCAATGGCAGTAGAACGGCAGTCAAAGTCATTACAATTGAGTTGTTTCAACGACTGATGGGCGCTAGATGTGTCATAACTCAGTAGCGTTACGCTACAATCCAGATAAGAGTGAGTACCCTGCAAAGAGAATGGTAGACAGTCACTCAAAGCGGCAGTTTCGCACTACAGGTTTAATGGCCACCTCCGTTCTGCGATAGATTAGAACTGACTGTCTCAATTTTTTTAGTGAGCAAGTAAGTGATTAAAATCCTTTGAGCTGGATACCAACTCAAAATAGACGGAACGGTCCCTTGTCATAATGAAGCATAAGACCCCTGAGATTAGACTATCTAGGCGAGTGACACTTGTATGTGTATGCACCACATGATGTTATATATTTCTGGGATATACTTGAAATACAGCTCTAAATAGAACTCTTATTGGCTTGCCTACATTTGGGAAGTGGTCTTTATTCCCTTTCTTTTCATTCCATTGTTCATCCTCTTATACATTGTCATCTATTTCCTCTCCCTATTCCAGTCCCCCGCGTGTACCCTATTCCTTTCTTCTAATCTCACTCTTATATTCCTTCTCCATCTTGCTCATGCGTTTCCACTCATGCGCTCGCTACCACTCCAAGTCTCTATTTTGAGTACAGCTCTACTTCCACTCAAATCGCCCCTCCTACTCCTAGTCCCTATTTTTCCTCCAGCTCCACTCCCTCCACACTCTCTACCTCTAACATGATTTTCCTAAACAGGGAATCTTTATACCAAACATTTGATACCTCTTTCAAATAGTTGCGAAGATATAGTGAGTTAAAATTTTTCTAATTCCAGAATTATATACATACATATATACTAGCAAAACTGTCAGACTTTTAAAAAAATTTACCTCTTACTCTCCCTCCATCTTTCCTTATCCTATATTCACTCCTCCTTCGCTTTCTCTGCATCTTTTTTACCTCACTTCTTTTCCGCTCTATCTATCCCTATCTCTCTATCTTCATCTTACTCTATCTCTTTCTCCTTCCTCCTTTCTTTTTTCTCTAGTTCTTCTTATTCTTCTCCATCCATTTTACCCAGTTTCGGTTCCAGTTGCAGATCAATCCCAGTCCTGGTTCATTTCCCGGAAAAAAACTGTCGTAAATACTAATCTAAGCAAATGGATACCTATGCACATACATACCAAATTTCCCGGAAATGGAGCCGTCAATAGAATTAGTTCGAATGGATCGGTCCCTGGTCCACTTCCCGAGAAGAAACTTCACAGGATGAGTAAAAACAAACATACATGCTCCTTTATATATTTAGACTAGAAGACCCGGCAGACGATGTCCTACCCCAAATTTGGCCTATCTGTATACATTTTAATAAGCTTTTTCCATCTGACTCTGCCCTCCCCCCTCTTCACTTTTTCCTAATCCTTTTATTCACTCCTCCCTCCGTCTTTATCGCTTCATCTATCTCCATCTTCGTCTCATTCTATCTCTTTCTCAATCTCCCTCTCCTTCTCTCTTTTCTCTTCTCTCAATTCCTTCTCATTCTTCTGCATCCCTTATTGCCTTTCCCAGAGGGTGGTTTGTATTTTATTCCAGCCCCAGTCCCAGTCCCACTCCGAGTCTCAGTCCCAGTCCTAGTCCTAATCCCAGTCCCAGTCTGTCTCTGGATAATATATAACTCTGTACTAAAGCACTCATCAACAGCTTTCATTTGATATCCATATTGTATAAACACTGTCTAGGCATTCACCGGCCCACGTTTTGGCCTATATCTCGCGACCATAGTCACCCAGATGTATGAAAATTACCCTATACTAAAGCACTCATCAACAGCTTTGATTTGTTATCCATATTCTATAAACACATTCTAGGGGTACTCGGGTCCACGTTTCGGCCTATATCTCAAGACCCTGTACGTCGATCGTAACCAAACCTATGTAGTAACCACCGTGTGAGTTTTACGCAACTTGCGTGAAAGTTTGAACAAAATCGACCTAACATTTTATTATTACGTATAAACAAATTAAAAAAATTGCAATAAAATAATACCGTGACTATAAACTGAGATATAACCTATCCTATATTTCAAGTTAGATCAAACTACACACGGGATGCAAAACAAATTCAAAATCGGTTCAGCAGTTTAGGAGTCCATTGGCCTCAAACGTGTGACACGTGTTTTTTATATATTAAGATTATATATGGAGTATATACATATACATACATATGTACTCGAATATCAAAAACTTGAGCCAAACAAATCAGGGACCTGGATATGAACTTGCAGTCCGACCCGATGGTAATTGAATCTATGCTTAATCTGGTACTCATCAATAATCTAGACAACAAATTCATGATTTGTCTTTACTTCATTCATAGAAATATATTTTCTTGTTCTGCATAGAGGTGATTCAGCTCCTTAGATCAGCTTTTCCATCTCGATATTCCAATTCACACAGAAACAATATTTTTGATCCATGTTCCCGGACACAAAGGAAATAGGATTTAATGGTGAATACTTTTAAATAAATTATCCTTCCAATATATATACATTATTTATCCACCCTGTCGGAAAATCAACAAAACAAAATAAGACTTTTCAGTGACTTTTCACACCTCCGCTGTATGATTTCCTAAACTCTTTTGGGATAAGTTTTGACTGTTCCGGTATAATTATGGGATTATTTCCGAAACTGGTACGGTTTTATATGGGATGATTTTTTTATTCTTTTGAAAACTTTTTATGTATTCATTATGATTTCCAGATTTTTATTAGGGTTTCTGCAAAATTTGCTCGCTTGGACTTCATAATTAATTGTATGATTTATTTCGGGTGAGATCGGACATTTTGGTTAGTATATTTGCATCTATTTGAGGATTTAAAACTTAGTAGCGCTCACTTGTTTTCTACAAATTAACATATTACTCACCCATTAATGATGATATTTTCTCATAGACAAAGCAGCGATAACGTTCTTCATTTGATATTGCGTGATGATGTGAAACCAAACCAACGAGATATCTTGAGTTGCCATCCTTCCAAGTGGCCAGGCAAGTAAGCTCTTCAACTGTTTAAAGTAAAGAAGAAATTTGTTATTTCAAAATGTTGGACTTATTAAAAACTAAATTTGGAATTAATCGGCATGTTCCGCATGCGATTTGAAATTATATTCGAAACAGCACTTAGCGCGATTTTATTTTGAAAATCGTAACGATTTTGTCAATATATCCCATTTGATTTCCGATATTCTGTTATAGGATAAAAATTGCATTTGAACCCATTCAATCTAACAATTAAGTTGTCGATTTGTCTGTTATTCGCGTAGCAACTTTTGCACCGATTGAAAATCGATTAGCTAGTATTCTATTTCATCAGAAACTGTCATTTTTCGGTTAGTGACAGGTAATAAATTAAGTATTTTGTCGTTAAAAAATTAAAATTAAAAGTTTTTATAAATTTAATTTGATGTCATAAACACTTAACAGAATTAAGTTAATTAAGATGCAAACAGTATGAAATTTTTTTTCTTGCGAAGTACAAAATATATGAGCTGCTGTTAACTTCAGAACGTCTTTACGAATTGCAGAAGTCATAGAAAAATTACAAAAACGACTATTCGAATCTGTCGCCAATCGAATGCACAAAACTAGTCAATGAGTGATGATAAATTTTTAACTTAACAACTTTTGCCAATCGACTAATCGATTATTCGAATAGTTGATTATCAAGAGCTTTAGATCCTAATAGACATTTTGCAACTTAAAGTTGTTAACAAGGACGTATCTCAGACATCCTGTTAATAAAGTCGTGTCTCACCGAAGTCATTAATAAGTCATATCTCTGGAGACGAGTCAAAAAGGTTATAACTGAAAAATTTTATTTTCTATCAGAAAAGATGTGAATTAAACGTAATTTATTTCTTTTCCAGAGTTCGCCAAAGACTTTTAACACGTTTATGGGTTATAAAATGGGATTCATTCTGTATTGCGAACGATAGCTCAGACGAAGCTATAGTATTCTCTATCATTTTCGTTCGGCATTTAGGTTGATATCTCTTCTGTCATGTTTTTTCAGTCACAAACTTTTACACGGTCTCCTAAGATACGACTCTAATAATGCCTTGGCTGAGAAACGAACTTATTAACAGAATGTCTCAGATACGCCCTTCTTAACAGAAGCTTTAAGTTACGACCTTTCTATGAGGACAGGCCGATACGTTTTATGAATAGTACGTTATTAATATGTATTGCAGTAAATAAAATTTTTTTGGAAAAAGTTTTGTATAAAAACTGAAACCAAAAATAATCAATAAAGAGAAATATTCGATTTTAATTTATAATTTAATTCAATTTGGATACATTTTATTTAGTTTCATTTAATTTAATTAATTTAATTTCAATTTGGTTTTATTAAATTTATTTTAAACTAATGGCTCAACTTAAGAATTATAGTATTCTCAGCAAAAGAGGGAATTTTTTTTAAAGCGAAAAATGCTTAAGTTGAAAAAATGATAGTTCCCAACTTGTGGTTCTTTAACTGGACTCAAGTGTAAGATCCCAATACTCAAGTATTTTCACGAAAATAAAATAAAATAATATGTAATTTATTTTTGATAACGTTTCATTATTGCTATCAATCAGGTGTTGGCTTTGGTGGTATCACACTGCAGATTTTTTTTCAACTTCACCTCAACTCGATCTACATTGTACATTGGATATAAGCTGGAGAAACATGTTGAATATTCATTTGCGAACTGTACATTCCTCAAAATTTCTGAAGGTTGGATAATAATTTGAAAATGCTAATGACGTTGAAGATCAACTCGAGAACTCTAAATTTTACAAAATTTCTCAAAGGTTGGACAGTGATTGCAGAATGAAGTTGGATATCAACTTGAGAACTATCTGGTTTAAGAATAACTAGATAATGATGTTTGATATCACCTCCGGAACAAGATATATATTTCGCTGGAGAAATGCCTTTTAAATGTTTGTTGGGTAAGTAAAATACAGCTGGTTTCGTATCTACAAATTATCTAGATAATAAAAAAACAATGTTGCCGTACAAAAAAGCCTACCCCATAGGCGGCTTTAAACTGTGACTGAAAAACTGCTCATTAGTTTAACTGGAGTTTAAATTTGACTAGAGTTTTAGCAAACTTAGTATAAGCTTGGTTTAACCAACTACTTATAAACCGCACCTTAGAAAGACCACTCTTACGTTATCTCTCATACCGAGAGGAAAGATTTTTACACATACAACACGAGAACGATTTTCAGAACATGCATGTCATGCACTTTTTTTTAATAAAATTTTTGTAATTTTTAACCACATTAGTGGCAACTGTTTACCAGTTTTAATTAGGGAAAATAATTACTAACATAAATTAATTAAGTACTATATAATCATGACTTTTTCGAGTTCAGATAGTTTCTAAGAGTTCAATTTTATTCCTACCTGTGCTCTCGGTGCCCTGCACATCTGGACAAGCTTGAAAGCTGAGTAGCAGACGACTATCTTCGGTGCAGCTTTCAATATTGGAAACGGGACTTCGACATTCACCGTGTCCACGATTGTATGTGAATATGAATGGACCTGAAAAACATTACATTTCAAAAAAAATTTTAATTTTATAAAAATTCAAAATTAATAAAAAACAATAAAAATATGTACATACAAAATTTGTCTAAATTGAAGTCTAATTAAACTTTCAAATGTGTTTATGCAACTTAAAAACTTACCCTTCAATGGACACTTCACCGGTTCGGCACTTTCGCGAAATAGCGAATATAACAAAGCATCACCCGGTATTTGATCGCAGAGATTTTGTAAAGTTTCACGGCCCTTGCAAAAGTCTGGGGGACATAAATTTTAGAAAGCCACAACAAAAGTGTAGCGATTAATGCACATTTTGCATGAATAAAATAACAAATAACATGAAATATTATGTTTTAGTATATGAAAAAGTGTTAAGTAAAGAAAGAAGCACACACACTACTACATACTAATGTTTATAAAAATTAATGGATGTGTTAATAGATTGTAAAAAACTTGAGTTGATAAAACAATAAATACTTAAAGAAAATAAAATATATAAATAAAAGTAATAAATGTAATAAATAATTCTTATCAAAGTTGACGATTAACCTCTTTTAAGTACGTTAGTAGCCATCGACAACAAATATCCACTTTGCGGATTATCAGCCGATCTTTAAATAGGATCTACATCATACTTTATGTTGTGACAGCTACAGAGGACTTTCAGCTATTTTTTGAGAATTTATCTTGTGATTCAATAACTTAGTTTTAACCGACGCTATCGAAGTGAAATGTTAGCAAACTTTAAATAAAAAATAAAAGCTAATGCCGCTGATAACGTGTTAAATTTTCTTTTATTTAACGATAAAAATGTTTACTAAATTTCAAAATCGTCAAAATGCCCGTTAAGCAAACTTAGCACTGGTAAAGTAAAGGTCGATATCACTGAAGTTGACAACCGTGATAGGGATGAGTATTTAATGATGATATAGAGCATGGGTTTCCAAAAATTTAATGAGCATAATTGTGCTATGGAATGCAGTCGTCTAGAGATGTCTGTATTGTAGATACTAGAGATGGGTACGGGACTAAACATTAAATCTGGAACCCGTAACTAAACTTTTCCGAACCTTTTGTAAATTATTTTAATATTGCTCTCTTCCATTGCTTAAGGCGCAAACTATGTATTACGCAACGCCATGATAATTTTTTTTCTCGTGTGAACATGATGTGATGTGATATAAAGCATTCATTTCAGTGAGTGAGAGAGCCACCGAGTATAGTATAAGATTCAAATGAAGCCGTAAAAGCAATTGTAACTACTAGTAATATGGAATTACGTCGGAAAGCAAAAACACTGCCAGTGAAGTGACATAAGGTCAACGGTTATAACCACCACAAAGGGCTCTTAGGTTAATCGGAAAACAAAGACCATAACGGTGGGTGATATAAATTCAAACGCCTTAAGCTCAATTGCAGGTAAAGTGACATAAGGTCAATGATCTTATGACAATTTCGGCGACATTTTCATATGGTTTAGATGAGGAAAAGTGACATCACAGCTTATGCTGCACAGTGGGAACAAATTGAACATTTTGATTCACTAATTTTTGCAGGTCGTAATATTTAACCGATTTTGGATTTTTTTTTATAGAAAAATATTGAAATTTAGAAGCGTACCTGCCGCGATTTTTTAAATTCTTTTTATTAATTTTTTGTGTGCAAAATGCATAAATATGGGAAAATATTTAGAAAATCTATTCTCGTGTGCCTGTTAATAAATATTTCTTACCGACAACTATGCCACAATAAATATGAAACTATGCAAAAACCGAAAGAGAATTAAAGAAAATTGAATATTTCCAACAAAAAAATTAAAAAATATGTTTACTTAATCCGCTTTCTAACACTACGCCGTTTGACACTGACCGAAGTGTCAAAACAGTGTGGAACGGGTGGAACGTGCGTTTGAAACTGAACGAAGTGTCAAAGTTGCCGGGGTTGCTGCCATCAGTATCGACGCAGGGGTGCAATAATTAACGAAAAATGGACCGGAATTTCAGATATGGGTTGCTGTGATGGTAAATTTTGTCTATCGAAAATTTTACAGAAGTCGTAGAATAGGGTATCCAAAGACGCGTAGTTATATCAACATTAACGGTCCAAACACGGTAGTCAAGTTTTTCGACCCATTAAAAAGTTATGCGCGAAAAACAGTACTACAGCTACTATACACCCAACTACACTACAGTTTCTACACTATTTTGTACCAGAGTAGTACAACGCCGCCGAATAGCCTCCACAAAATATGAGATAGAACAAGCATTGTGGTCAGGTGAGCACAGCTGAGAATGAACAGCTGATACATATCTTACTTGTAAACCTTTACAATGTTCATAACAACAAAGTAATGTGCGCTGTGAGCATAAGTTTCTCTTTAAAATTAGCTAATGCATTTGTTTACTATTGACAGTTATGCGCTGTTGAAGTGGGAAATGAAACTGGTTCAATTAACAGAAAAATTAGATTAACGGAGTATCTATTTTAACAGAATGTTGTTAGCTAGAGACCAACAGTTGGTTATCTGTTGAGATAACTAAAAAATTTGTTTTCTCTACAAAAAACTTTCTTGAGTTATCCATAATGGAATAAATTTTACTTAATGTCTGTGAATTCACGAACAACAAACCTACTTTGTTGATTTCTCTAGCTCCATTTCTTTCGGTAGATCTACATTCAATCCTATCACGTTTGTGTGTTGTCGACTGAAATGAATGGTGACTTAAACTAAAATTAATAAAGATTATAACACAAACACAAAAAAAAAAAAAATGTAACCTGACACTTTATAAATATTCGAAATAAACGTATTAAAGGCATTTGTGCTCACTACATGGTGGCTAGGGTCCTCTCTGTATTTTTTCGATACCTACTATCTCATTATAAAATATGTATTTTTGATAACTCAAAGAAAACTTAGAAATATTGTCTTCACTAAAATTGCATTCACTTAAACTCGTTTATGCGTTTATATAAAATTTTACAAAATCACATAACGGAAGGGCGTATCTCATATTTTTCGAAATCGATATTTCAAAATTTTCTGGTTAGGCACATTCAAGAAGACTCTCCTTGAAGTATTATATTGTTCTTCGCAAATATTTCAATAATTTTACATAACTAGTAAAGAAAGGCAATTGAAAATATGAGTTACACCCGTTTTCTGATATACCAACGTTATTCGTACATATGTTTGTATTTAGTATGTTTGCAAAAAAATATTTCAGTTTTAATAAAAATGTGTGTATTTACAGCAGCGTGGGTATGTCTATAAATAAAAACCACAATAGCGAAACTATAAGAAAAACTTTAATGTTTGTACTTTTGTTGTTAAAATTATAACTGATGTGTTAATTCGTAAAAAATATTAACTTGAGTGTAATTCAGTGGTTTTGCCAAACGATATCCCAACACACTAAACACTAATAGGGACTTTAAAATTTGCATGTGGTTCAAGGAGCTCTCTAACTCCGGATGCTTGCATTCAAATATCCACTGTGTAGCAACCTAACACTAATATGAGATGCCTCAGCGGGCTAGGGGCTTAGAATATACCCGCGGTAGGTATGCTTATCGTAAGAGGTGATTAAAATACCAAATTGATTCAAGAGGTTGCCAGTGGAATATATAGCTTCTCCAAACCAATTGTCATCCTCACCTACCCATAACGAATCCTGTTTTATTAACAGCCTAGGCTCTGAAGGTTTCTAGAGGGTTTCATGTCGTCATACCTAATCGTTCCCGAGATAGTCGGGCTAGTACTTTTATTGTGCTTGTTACCGGAACGTACCGGATCTGCATCCCGCAAAGGACCATCAACATCGATAACACTGCCCAAGGTCTTCAGGGAGTGCCCTTATCGCTACAACAAAAACAACTAATGGGAGAAGGCGCCAACCTGGCAAGACCACTTCGAAATAATCAGCATTCGAACTTCCAACATCGACGCAGATTACTATTTCGCCATAACCAAAATCCGGGCCCACCTCTGCACGGCTAAGTGCACACAATCCTTTTGTAGGTTTTGAAACCATGGAAATACTTAATGTCAACAAAGAAAGAGTCAGCGAATTTGCTTCATGGAAATCTTGTTCATATTGGCAGCTATAATTTCGAAGTAGTAAATAACACGTTTTAGCTGGGAGCTAACAAAAACAACTTAGTAAGCCTATAAATCCAGTATAGATCACTGTTGCCAACAAGCGCAACATTGGACTGAGTCGACAAACAAAAATCTAGCTCTAGAAAGCACTTCTCATTTCTCTCTTTTTATATGGAACCGGAAGCATAAGCGCTGTCTGGGGTGACTATGCGAGTATTCAAGAGAAAATTATATGGAAAGATGTATAGACCTCTACGCGTTGCCCACGTCAAGTGCCTTAGAAGACTTAGCCATGATCTATGTTATAAAATAACTCCGTCCTCTTGGCAAATACTAGAAGCTTCCTAGGACTTAAACCACTTGCTGCTTCTAGATCTGACAGCTGTATCATATATAGGAACAGGATTAATAAGTTTGAAATACCAAAAGTAAAATTATTCAACATCTCTTAAAATCTCCAAATAATGTCAGGTGGCAGCAAACAGAAAAGACTGGCACGACTTGTTGATCCTCCAAAACGGTTAGAACAATTTCAATTGAGAAAGGAAGAAAAGCTCTTGGTCCTACAAAAAAAAAGATACTTGGGGCGATTGACCTCTGTGAAGATTTAGGCCGAGCTTCTCTTCAAATTCGCGTCGCGCACCTTTCTAGTTTTCTTATAAATCGGTTGTATTATGGGACTATGGATTTATGTCGACTCCAAACGGCAGCTGCTGGGTAAATGAAATTTTACCCAGAAGCTTTTCTTGGCTGGGAGTGTTTGCCCTACAACTGCGATCCTACTAGAATTAAAAAAAAATTGAGTGAAGCTTGTCGCATACGCAGACATCGTCCAAATCGCTGTATCTCATCCATTCTCCTCAACATAAATAAAGGCTACGCGTGCAGGTAAAAGTGGCCTAAAAATAAATCCAAATAGTAGATTAGCTCATACTGTTTTCCAACAAGAAGAAGATATCACACGAGAGTTAAGTATCTGGAAGTCTAGGTAGACCGAAATCATAGCCTGAAAGCTAACATCGAAAGTAGGATGGTAAAGGTCTGTGTAAAAGGATCTTTATCAGAAACTGGGCCCTAAACCCAAACACATGATGTGCCCTAAAATGACCGGCCATGGATAAACAATACAATATCAAAATGAGTACAGCGAGCAGCCTTCGGAAGGGTAACAAGAGCACTAAGATCGTGTGCAACTTTAGCACTAAACATGCCCCTAATCCAGTTACCGCAGAAAGTTTATAAACGAAGATCTGCAAATTATGCGGCAGTAAGACTTCGTTAGTAATATTGAAACTGAAATGGTGTGAACAGAAAGGAGCGAGTAGTCTTACAGCAGTAGTCAGCACTAACTCGTTCCAGGGAATGCTTTTTCTCTTCACGGCTCACCGGGCGGTATTATGTAACAGTGCAGTACAGCGTACCTTTAAATCTGTATTTCATAAGCAGGTTCATTTTTATGGAAACCATTTTTATTATTATTAGGCCCGATGAACTGCGGCCTTTATTTAGAACTATTGTGCCTGCTATATGGTGCAGAAGCATGGACCATGACAACATTAGATGAAACGGCTTTGGGAGTGTTCGGGAGAAAAGTTCTTCGAAAGATTTACGGACTTCTAAGCGTTGGCTCCGGCGAGTACCGAAAAAGATTTAATGAAAAGCTGTTCGAGCTTTACCCAGACATCAGCAAAGCCCAGCGAATTAAAAAGCAGCGGCTACGCTAGCTAGGCCATATTATGCGAATGAAGGATGACGCTCCGGCTAAGAAAGTATTTTTATCGGAACCCGCCTGTGGTAGCAGAGGAAGGGGGCTTCTCCCACTCCGCTGGAGGAATCAGATGGAAAACGATCTAAATTCAGTTGGTGTGACTGATTCAGCCAGTAAGCAGAGCGAAGAAGCGATTGACCTGCCTTGTTGGATGGCCATAACCGATTAAACGGTTAAGCGTCAGTTTACTAAGTAAGTGCGTGCTTGACCTTTCAGCATATACTAATATGGAGTATGTGGACGTTTTTAATTTATTAAAGTACCTCTTCAGGCTTTTTTATGCGAATCAGGAAGGAATTAAAATCCACGCCACCTAGATGAATGTGAATCGGCGTTTCATCCTGTAGCTAACAAAAGCAACGGATTTATGTATCGGATAGATTTAACTTTCTTAGGTGATATCGTAGACAGTATAGTGCATTGTACGCTGGCCTTCGCTGCTTAGATTAATGAGTTTGGCTGATACTTTCGTTGCTGGGAGTATCAAAAATTTGGCCCCTCTTTGCTCAGAGTATTCAATCCAGTGAGTTCACAGAAGCCTTTTGGACCATAGAATGCTATTATAACATCCTGCTTGGCTAGGTTAGTCTGCCTGTTCATTACCTTCATTTCCCTGATGCCCTGGGACATGACTTAAAAAACCTTGTTTTTTGGCTCCCAGATCATTAAGGACTCCAATGCTTTCATCCAATAGCTTCGAAGTAATTGTGACAGTTTGCAAGACACGAAAGGCTACCTGAATGAAGATTCTCCTTTTGTCTAATATATACCAGCTCCTGTTTTTCCGTCAGCAAGCTTCGATCTATCCATGAACCAGACCTCCTAATCAGGATAAATACATATATGTATTCCCTGTTACCAAAAGCGTTCTGTCCACAATGGACATCTCAAAGTTACGTGAGATTCTGAGAGTAGGGGCCATTGCAGCACGTAGTAGCCATATGGGTTTCAACAACGTGGCATTCATATGCCCCGTCATGTGTCCGCTCTTTAGCTCAGAGATATTTTAGAGTCTTAGTGCAGCAAGTGTTGCCTCTTTCTCTATTAGAATAGGGAAGGGAAGGGAAGTACGCCCACTAAACGAAAAACGAACACTAAATTTATATGACATCCAACATTAAAGAAGTCAGATCTTTTCTCTATCTCTTTTAAGCTTAATTGAAAAACTCCTGTCAAATACTAGCCACATGTCAAAGGATATGACAAATAAATGTGCACTTGCAGGGCAGTAAAAAGCATTTTGATGTTCAACTTTGTTGACCTAAAATATTTTGTATCGAAACAAAGGCTAATCAAGCACATGAGTTATACACTAATGCAAATATACAAATATCCAAAAAAAGCAAGAAAAATGTGTAACAAAACATAAAGTATGTATGGCCGTAATATATAGTTGGTTAGTAAACGGCTACTTAGCTTTATAAAGATTTTACTTTTTTTTTTATTTAAGATAACAAAAAGCGTATGTATGTACGTATGTATTAGAGCGGTTTAAATTGTATGGATGGATTTTTTTCCATCAGGAGTATAACAAAATCGTGATGATTCTAAGAAAAATTGCTGAAGACACTATAGCTCTAAGTCCGATTTCGAGGTCCCGAATTTTGGAAAATAGATATTTTGCCATATGAATGTAGGGTTTGGCCAAAAAATCTTCATAGCTTCTGATAGAATTATAGGA
This sequence comes from Eurosta solidaginis, assembly GCF_040869045.1. Taxonomy (NCBI): domain Eukaryota; kingdom Metazoa; phylum Arthropoda; class Insecta; order Diptera; family Tephritidae; genus Eurosta; species Eurosta solidaginis. The sequence goes on along the minus strand of NC_090319.1, from coordinate 344,130,901 downwards.
AAAATATCATGTTGAGCTTACCTTAAAGGTATTTTATGTATATTTCATAACCTGTATTAATATCTATAGTGTTTTTGAATTTTAGTAGAGATATCAGGCTTAAATTATGAGAAATTAGCCTAAAATGGACTTTTAACTACTATAGGTATTATAATTTTTAACAAATTTCTTATGGATTTTTTTTTCTTTACAGCTAAAAAAAATTTCAGAACATTTCCAACAACTTTTATTCAGACAGTTTTTCTTTTTTCGAATTCGTTTTAGTAGAAAAAAATTTTCAAAAAAAAACCTAGTAATAAGCAAAAAAAAAAATTTTCAAAAAAAAACCTAGTAATAAGCAAAAAAAACACAATTTTTATAATTTTAATGTAATTTATTTAAAAAATTATTATTTTACTTAGAATTGACCATTTTAACGTAGTTTTCAAAATAAAAGTAATGTTATGTTATTATTTGTTTTTTTTAAATATCGTTTGCTCTCCATTCGTGGTTGCTTTTCACGACTTTCTGCTGTAACAGCCATAACACCTTCCCGTTTTTTTCTATAACACGTTTGGAAACAGATGTTAACAACTGTACATATATTTTGTTCCTTGCATTGGAATATTAGGATCATCTAGTGTTGGCTCATCATAATCTAAGAATTGTACCAAGTGATCATATGAAATATTTCTTGTGAATGCCGGTTCAGATAGTAAATTATAGTCATTCAGATCAATCATATCAGTATAATCTGAAGCATTAAAACTGATATTATATTTTTTGTAAACTCTGAGTTTAGGTGGATCAAGTATTTTTTCTCGATAGTATACAATTTTTTTGATAGCTCTATCACGTATGGCTTTTCTATCGTCAAATAACATTGTTAATAAAATGTTTTCTGGATGAGCGTAATATGAATTATTTTGGATTACACCATCTACAATATTAAGTAAATAACGTGGCAGGTATCGAATAAACTTTGATAAAAGTACACCGCCTTATAGAACAGAATTATAGTATTTTACATTGAAATACATTGGCACATAAATTCTAATAATATAAACTTCTAGAGTTTTCAAATTTTCCGACTGTGTATTAGTTGTTGTATATAGACGTAATACCCTGCTTGCTTTGGTTAGCCATAGAGAATGTACAGTTGTGAACCTCTGTTTCCAAACGTGTTATAGAAAAAAACGTGAAGGTGTTATGGCTGTTGCAGCAGAAAGTCGTGAAAAACAACCACGAATGGAGAGCAAAAAATATTTAAAAAAAAATAATAACATAACATTACTTTTATTTTGAAAACTACGTTAAAATGGTCAATTCTAAGTAAAAAATAATTTTTTAAATAAATTACATTAAAATTATAAAAATTGTGATTTTTGCTTATTACTTGAAAATATAGTTTTTTTTTTTAATTTTTTTCTACTAAAACGAATTCGAAAAAATTATGAGAAATTAGGCTAAAATGAACTTTTAACTACTATATTACCATTTTTAAGAAATTTCTTATGGAAAATTTTTTTTCTTTTACAGCTAAAAAAAATTTTCAAAAAAAAACCTATATTTTTAAGTAATAAGCAAACATTTTTTTCTACTAAAACGAATTCGAAAAAAGGAAAAACTGTCTGAATGAAAGTTGTTGGAAATATTCTGAACTTATTTTAGCTGTAAAGAAAAAAATCCATAAGAAATTTATTAAAAATGATAACATATTAGTTAAAAGTTCATTTTAGGCTAATTTCTCATAATTTAAAACTGATATCTGTACTAAAATTCAAAAACACTATAGATATTAATACAGATTCTGAAATGTACGTAAAATACCTTTAAAGTAAGCCCAATATGATATTTTCCCTATAATTCTATCAGAAGTTATGAAAATTTTTCGGCCAAACCCGACATTCATATGGCAAAATATCTATTTTGCAAAAATCGGGACCTGGAAATCGGACTTAGAGCTATGGTGTCTTCAGAAATTTTTCTTGGAATCATCTGTAGATTACGTTTTTGCTATACTTCTGATGGCAAAAAATTTTACCCGCTCTAGTATGTATAAATATATAAAATTATAATAATGCATTTTGACTGTTTACCCAGTTTTCTATAAACATACATAAACGCAATGTATTATAATGAAGTTTTATATAATATTTGAAAAAAAATAGTACACAACAACAATAATTTGGAATTTGAAGTAACACTATTGTGTTTAGCTAACAGTCAGCTGAAAATTTTAAAGGTTAGAGTTAAAATAAATAAAATGTAATAGATAAAAATAAATTAAATTTTGAAATTTATAAATATTTTTATATACAAACAACTAACAGCTAACTTCTACATACATACATACATACAATACACACATAGGAATGTACATATGAAAAGCAATTTCTTATATTAAAAAAAAACAGAGTTGTATCAGTAAGCAGCAAATATGCAAATAAAAAATTAAATAGAAAAGTATAACACAATAAAGCTAAAAACAACAACAGCTACTACTACAACAACAATAATAAAATCACAGTAAACCATTACACATATGTATGTATGTGTATTCATGTACTTATACAAATATGTTAATGTAAAAATAGAAAGTATGTATAGAAAAAAATCAAATCGTATAAAATACATATAACAACAACAACAATTACAACAAACAACATTTACGAAAACACTTAAAAATTATCATTTTATGAATGATGTAATTATGTTTGTAAGTAAATATGAGTAAGTATATATAATACAAATACAAAAAAAAAATTCTAGCGGTCACCGGGCAGCCCATCCCAACATTGCATTTCATGGTTTCAATTACTCGTCATTTTTATTTTACATTTGAGTGTGTGTGTGTGTGCGTGCGTGTGAGAGGTAAATACATATAAATTCGTTTTATTTTATTTTTTCTTTACAGAAATTTAAGAGAAAACACACACACACACAAACTGTTAAACTCACATATTATTATAATTATTTATATATATATATATATATATATTTTAATGAGCATTTTTTTTCAAACTTTATTTAACAAACCAAAGAAAAACAGTATGTATATCGCACGCGTTCTGAATAAATTTGTGTATTTTAAATGAATTTAAAAAATTAAAACTTTAATAACAATAAAAAATTCTTGTTACAAATTAAATTTGTATTCAAATTAATATATTTACAATATTTGTATGTAAATAAATTAGTTAAGTAAATGAGCATGTCAAGCTGTTTCTATTATGTATACTATGTACAAACACATATGAATGTATGTATGTATGTAAATATGAATATGTATGTAAGCTATAAGGAAAAACGTTAAGTATACGCACTGTCGCACCCAAAAGTTCTAATGAAACGCGTGGCTGATTGCGTGCTGGCTTGCGTGGGAGCGTGCGTGCGTGCCTGTAGGCGTATGCGTGTGTAAGTTTTCAAGTAAATACATACATGTGATAAGAAAAAATATACATAAGTACATAATTCGCTTAAAAAAGGGCTAATCGTTTATTCAAACGCGCACGCATAAGTACACCCACGCACACACACACACACTCAAGCATACAGTCACTCATAGGCAGAACGGAAACAAAAACACATTTTTAATATTATTCGGTTTGGAAATTTTTCATACATTTTCAAAAAAAAATATTTTTACTGTATAAAACGAAGTTAATATTTGTGAAAATTTTGTTAAAGGCAAAAAAAATTTTATATTATTCAAATTTCAATTCAATTTAGAAAGACTGAGTTCAAATCGCTTACTTCCTTACATACATTTTTTTTTTTTTGCAAATACTAAACAAAAATTTAAATTTTTTTCTCAAATTTCTAATTTCAAAAGTTTTTCTAGGTTTTCTGAAATTTTGATAAATTTAATTATTATAGCAGTTTAACCATACTTATGCATGGCGTTTTTTTGCAAAGCTTAAAAACTTTGTCTACTCTCTTTAAAAAAATTTCAATTTGAAAACAAAAACAAATTAAGCGAGTTGTTAAATTTCTTTTTACTATTAGGTTAGGTTAGGTTAAGAGGGCGTTCGTGAGTGTATCCCACACTTCCACTCGGAGACATTTTTGTCCATTGTGAGTGCCCTCAGTAAGTACAGGGTGGCGACAAATTCGTTTAGCCCCATTACCTCCTAGCGGTCCTCAACGAACCACTTGCTTTCCCTGATGAACCCAAGATGAAGCGGGACCCTCCCAACCTCTACCAGGCTGTCGAAGAAGCGTGAGCCCAGAAATCTGAGCCTTCTTCTTTGAAGCGCCGGAAATCGGCAGAGAAAGTGGTAGATCCACTCCTCTTCCTCCTCATCCTGGCAGCTTCTGCAGAGGGAGCTTGTTGGTATTCGCCACCGTCGGAGCATTGGTGCGATAGCTCAAGGACCTGTGATGACACCCGTAAGTACCCTCACCGCAGATTTGTTCAGTTTCAGAAGAAAGCTAGTGCCTTTCCTATCCAAGCATGGCCATAAGGACCTTGAGACTTCGCAGTCAACCCTATTGGTCCATAGCATGTCCGTTGCTCTGTTCTCATATTCGTCGATTCTCCCTAGGAAATAACTCAGCGGCTGTCGGACGGAACTGTCCACCTCACTTATGTCTAAGTCGGAACCTTTCCTAACCATCTCATCTGCGAGTTCATTCCCTTCAATGCCGCTGTGCCCAAGGACCCAGCAAAGGGAGACATTGAGATAGATGGCTTATAGAAGCCAGAGAGGCTCTACACCTCCGCACGATGTCCGATTTTATCATTTTGGACTCTAATGCCCTTAAGGCGGCTTGGCTGTCAACAAAGATTGATACGTCAGTGTTGGAGACCGCACTATCTTGGAACAGCCGCTCTATCTATGGCATATACCTCGGCTTGGAATACACTACATGCGTCAGGAAGTCGGTTTGATTGGCTTAACTGTAGATGTGTTGAGTACATCCCAGCTCCAGTTCCCTTTCCATTTTCGAACCGTCGGTGTATATTGTGATGCCCCTACCGTTGTCTAGGCCTACTTCCCATTCCTCCCTTGAAGGATATCGTATGTTCTGAATCTGGAAGTCCAATACCCCTACGATGTGGTCTGTTTTGGATGTTAAGTCAATTAAATTGAAATATTTTTCTAAGCGAGTAGAAAAAGTTTTTAAACTTTAGAAAAAAAAACGCCCAGGAATTATTTTCTTCTAATTTATTAAATAATTTATGAAAAATTGAAAGTGACATCAGTAATGACAAGGCAACAGCTTTTTCTGTTATACATCCAACATCTCTTTAAAGCTTTTTCTCCCGGTAGTGGGATTCGAAACCGCACTCCTGCGTTGGTTGAACCGTTACAAAAACACTCAGCTAAAGCCATGTTGTGTGCAAATTTTCCAATTGCCTTCTTTGCATGGTTTTATTCTTTGGGCAGCACATACTTTTTGTATGTTCGAAGGTTCCAAAGTTATACTTTGTTTTTTGCAATTTATTTAAAGCGCTGGATTGGTTTATTCTATTTATGGATATACAAGGAATTAACCAATGATGTAAGTTTTATATTATAAGTTATTATTATTTCATTTTATTTTGTAATTTTATTTCATTTTTTTTATTTAAAAAATGTTTGAACTTCAAATAAATTAAAAAGGTTAGCTTTTGTTAGCTAAATGCTTTTAAATAATTCTGGCTACAGCTTAAAACGCTGGTGAGTCTGTAGTAGGAAGTGCTTAAAAATATGGGTTATAAAATGAATCCTACGTCCTAATTGTGTTTGAATGAAATTACTTGAGTTAATACAATAATACAATTTTCCGAAATTTTAGTAATAAAATGATTTTTAATTATTATTGTTATAATTATTATTATTATTATTTTTATTCTTTTCTATTCAAATATTTATCATCGAGTCGATCTTAAAAAACGTTTTTTGTGATTCTGAGTAAGCGTATGGGAATTTGTCAGCTACTTCAAATAGACTAAGACCATGATACAAAAAATGGAGGTAGTTTCATTTAGTGTGACGCTAGCCACTTGATTTTTGCGAGTACAAAGATAATTTCACCAAAACAAACTACCAGATTGAAAAATGTTACGATTTTTTTTTATTTTTGATGGATTTCATATTAATGGTTACGACTTGTTTTGTTTTAACGCACCAAAACAACCAAACCTACAAAGAAGGTCAAACGACTAAAATTACGGACTTTTACCTGCCTCAGTCAGCCACAAAAATCGATCAGTAAAAACCACCACTACAGGACAAACGACAACAACAGATCAGAACGAAAATCGACACTGCTGATGGCGCAACGCCGAAACCGGTTTTTCTCAAAACCAAATTTGACAAGGGATGACGGAAAATCGTTCCAATATACATCGGTTATGACAAAATTACTTTCATATTTAAATACGAAATATCAGCGTAGAAAAGAAGGTTTTTAACGAGTTTTTCGAGCTCCCGAAAATTGCTTTGGTGGACGAAACATGGATCGAAGTATACAAAGCAAGGGAATATAGCCTTCTTAAGTGTTCGCACGTTTGCTCAGAACATGTTGACAAAACATATACTTGTCAATTGGTTGCACAAAGGAGGTCCTTATAAACCGATATCGCAATTTCTAAAGAGTTTAGCATACTTAAACGCAATTTTTTTGAAATTTAGTGGTGATAAATTGGCTACAAGTCCACATTACATATTCTGTGCCCTTTTAGCATTGACATGGATGTGGCGTCCCACAAACGTAACAAATTATACACCTACCACTCACTGCAGACTTTGGAGGTACACTTTTTCTCAACATTCCTTGAGATATATCCACGGTAGAGACATGATAATAGGGCCATGCTAGAACAACAGGATTTTTCGTGTATTTTTTTCTGTCAAGCTGCTATAAAGATATGAGTCATTAACCAATGTATGAGACATTATCCACTATTTTTCAATAAAACTGCATATTTTACTATATTCTTAATCGATATTTACATTGCACATAAATCGTGCTAAAGCATATTAATATTGTCTCAGATGACCATTACGTTTTCATCCTAAAGGACCAGATTTTCATCCCGAAAAACCAGATTTTCGCCTTAAACAGTAACGGTATGACAGCGCTTCTAGCAAAACAACAAACATTATGAAACTCCCATGAAATCCCTAAATACGTCAAAAGATTTTGAGTGGAACTACCATCTTTTTTATACCATGACTAAGACTACTCACATCGAATCGAAAATCGTTGTGTACAAAACAAGTGTGATATCTTAGCCATCAACTGCCTGATATGGCTGGCTATTTTCAGCGGGTTACAAAAAGATACGCAGGATGAGTGCACGATATTATCTTGTAAAATCAGATAGTCGTGTCTATTTGTTATTGTGACAAAGAGTTTTAATTGTTAAGAGCCGTCACTCGATACTTTGGGAAAAACAAAGCAACCAATTCATGCCGAATGATTTCTCAAGGAAGTTTTGGTTATTTTTCTTTAACTGCATCCTATGTAGGGTGACGAATATTAGCATCACTAAGCGACACTAGCATTACTAAGCCTATACTAAGCAGCCACTCGTATGTATGTAAACAAATCAATCATCATGTACACACATATATACCAGGCAGCAGAGAGATACTAACAAACGCATGTCATCAGCCGAAGTAGTATTCACATATACACATGCATATGAATACAAACTACAAATATTAATGTATATGGCTGGTAACCAAGCATGAAGTTCACGAAATTACTAGACCTTAGGAGAAATGGGTGAACAAGGAAACCGAGAGTATAAAAGCAGCGCAAGCTGAGGCATGACTAATCAGTTTTGAGTTAAGCACGATATTAGTTGTGAAGTATAAGTCTTATTGTGAAGTACTCTCAAAGTAGTCTAATAAAGACCATTTTGCCTTATTGTATATTGGTGTTATTTATTCAACATAATAAAGCGGAATAGCGGAATTTCACTAAATTCGTTACAATATTTATCCAATTTGGTGTAGTGATTTTGCTAAGTACGACTTTTTGAAAGAGAATTGATTAATTAATTTAATACAATCAATAAAATAAACACAAATACGCCACGAAAATGAATAGAAGGCATTTTTACAAACATATCTGACAAAAAAAAAAAAAAAAAACAGCGACTACCTTGAGAAACGTCGAGTAATTTGCCAAAGTATCGAGTGACGGCTCTTAACAATTAAAACTCTTGTCTATGTCTATTCTTAAGATATCACACTTGCCTTATCCACACTGTCGAAATATATTCTTGTAAATTGTTACATTAAGCGGGGAGTGTCCAGTCTTGCTTTTTAATGTATGAAATTTTGTTTAAGCAATTTAATAATTTTAATTTATCTTATAATTTAGCAAAAACTGAAACAACTTGAAAGCAGGATTTGTATTTCTGTAAATAGAACAAAGCAAGGCCAGTTTATAAAATGAACCGCCAGCAAAAAAGCGTAGCTCTGGTACGAGCAAACATACAAAAAGTATGTACTATTCAAAAAATAAAAATATGAGAAGGTAATTGTGAAAAGTGGTACATCAACAAAAGGCATGGCTTTGGCTAAATGTGTTTTTAACAGCTCAAACATTGCAGGAGTACGGGTTCTCACACTAATCACGGGAATCAGTATGGGAATCACACTACCGGGAGGAAAGGCTTTGAAGAGATTTACAAGGTATAACCGAAACAGCTGTCGCCTTATCCGTTCGAACGTCACGTCTTTTTTTTCAATTTTTCCAATTTATTAGATAAAGAAATATTTATTTCAGAAACATTGCTGTGTTATAAAATGAAAATGCATGGTAACATTTTTTATAATAAAAGGAATTTAAGTCCTTGTCGCTGGTTTAAAATTATTATCGAGTTTATTGAGTTTCTATAAAAGTTTGTAAAAATTCTATAGTTGTTTTTTTTTTTCATTTAAGTTTAACAATCAATAGTACAAACAATTTTTTTATATCTGATATAAAGGAAAATGCTAAAAAAATAAGTATAGAAGTTCGGCTTTCACAATGCGTGACTGTACCTTTCTTGCTAAAAATAAAAACTGCAAATGTTGGAATAAATAATTTGAAATCATTTCTATTGTCATCAGATAATTGATTAAAGAATGAATTCTGGAAATTCTTTAGTAAATTGTGTCGGTATGTAATGACGCTGATGAGTCTTTGTTTTCACTGTTACACTGGTAGAAATATATGTAAGACGCATGTACTGAATGTAGGTGGATTGATATATAAATAGACGGCGTTGTTATGGGATGAGACGAGTCAGTAATAGAATTACAATTAGTAGAAATAGAATAAAAATAATAAAAAACAATAAAAAACGTTCCGCAGCAAATTGAGGACAAATCGGATTGAGTTTCCGCGCATCAATAACACTTCAAACAATACACAAAATTATTATTGAATAAACAATACAATTCGAAAAGCAGAAACAAATCGACAGATAATTAACATAAAAATATATTACATAGTTACATACTTTTTTACATAAAAAATTTATATAAAAACTAATGCAAAACAAATACAAAAATTAATATTTACAGATTATGCTTATTTCTGTACAAATGTGTGACTTAGTTTTTTTTTCAATTTTGATTAGTTCATAACTTGCTATCTTACATGAGAACGCAGAAAGAAAATAAAAAAATAAATCTGTACATATGAATGTTTTATTGAAGTAGCATTTAATTGGAAGATTCGGTAAAAACAAACATATTTACATATTTTTTATATTGTTTTTTATAAGTGGCTTTCAATATATCCCTGTGTATGTGTGTGTTTTTCGTATATACAAAATGTATAACAGAAAAAAAAACTATTAAAAATAATATGAAAAATGTTTAATATTTATTTATCTCATTTTAAATTATATATGTTACCGTATGAAGTAGCCAAAAAAAAAAAAAACAATACGAACAGTTTAAGTAACGTCCGTCTGTAAAATTATAAAAAGAAAAATTTATTTCAATTTCCAAAGCAGGAGAATTATAAAATAACTGAAACAGTTAAACTTATTCATAAGCTACACTATATTCTAAAAAAAAAATAGCAATAAGTAGATGTGATTTTACGTCACAGATATTTTGCTCTTCTAACATTTTAAAACACTCAGCTGGGTATTGTGCCAAACCACGAGAATCCATACCAGGTGGTGGCAAAGCGAATTCAACCAATTCGCCGTGCAGAAGAATGTCGAGCCAAAAGAAAATTTTAATTGATTTCGATTAACTGACATATTAAATTACAAGGCGCTGTTGGGATAACAACACCTGGTACTGAATTCACCTTGTGCCAAACGAATTTGATGTTTCCGTGTTTTTCGAAGTGAGCCTTCTTAAAATAGATATTGGCTTTCGAAGTTCGAATTGTACACATACTAATACTTATATTTTTTATTAATTCGTTTAAATAATTAAAAAAAGTAAAAGTGTAACCGCTATTATTTGAACTGTTTTGACAATTTGACAAATTTTGAGAATTTTTACTTAGATAACATTATTTTTTTTAATTATATTTTTTATGAGAAATAGTCATGACTAATATTATTTTATTTGTATTCCAGTTTTTATTATTATTTCTTATTTACTTGTTATTTATTTCGGTGTTGCCTTAACAATATTCAATAAACTACTCTGTATAAATTAGCTTAGCTTTTTGTATTCTGGATATGCATTGTGCATGTAAACAATGCCTTCTTAAGTTTTTATGACATACTTCTATATAAAAGGCAATTTGTGTATATTTTAAGTGTAAATAAATACTTCGCAGCATAGGTAAAATTTTCGAAGTGGTTATTGGTTTTGAATAAAAATATTTGATTTTTATATGTTTAATTAGCGAGACAAGCTCATATTGCTTTATACAATTATTTTTGTTATTGATATTACAGAAAAACTACAAAATTTTCACGCGGTGATGGAAGCTCTGCTAAAAATCCGATGTTTCTAAGTTCTGTTGAACGCGCTTGTAAATATTCCATTCCACACAATTGGATTAAAAAATATCTGGTATACATACATATGTACCATACAGCGGGACATTCATATGGCTGAGTGAATAGAGGCCTCTGCCTTAACACCATTATGTATTATAAGTGTTAGAACTTCCGAATTCAAAACTCCGCTCCCGAGAACTAGCTGATGAAGTAGTGAAATTTAGAAACATATCCTAGTAACTATCGCTGGGTCCAAATTTTGTAATTTTTCTCAAATATCAATAAAAAAAATAATTTTTTTTTTATAAATTGGAATGCTTACATTAGGCCCACCTACAGAATGGCAATTTATCTTTTTAACCTAAAGCTAATTTTAAAATTGGTCAAAAATAAATGGGGCATATTTATAGTTAGAATTTAGTTGGTGCTAAAAGTTAACGGCAGCTTTTTTGAAAGATAGCCCATAGGCCCATTCCTCGTAAATAAATAAATAAATGTAAGGCGCGATAACCTCCGAAGAGATCTAAGGCCGAGCTTCTCTTCCAATTTGCGTCGTGCTCCTGTTGATTTTTCCCTACAAATTGGCCGGACGGGACCTACATGTTTTATGCCGACTCCGAACGGCATCTGCAAGGCAGATGAGTTTTCACTGAGAGCTTTTCATGGCAGAAATACAATCGGAGCGCTTGCCAGACACTGCCGAGGGGCGACCCCGCTTAGAAAAATTTTCTTCTAATTGAAAAATCTTATTTCTAAAATTTTGATGTTGCTTTGCCCGGGAGTTGAACCCAGGGCATACGGTGTGATAGGCGGAGCACGCTACCATCACACCACGGTGGCCGCCATTCCTCGTATTCTAAATAAAAATTCCTTGTCATTTTTTTCACTTCTCCCTTTACTCCTGTTCTGAACAATGTTCGAAAAAGCGGACACCGGTTATGGGAGAAAAGTAGGTATTATGAATGTGAGTGAGAGGGAGATTTCTCTGCCATTTATTAGGAGTTTTTTCACTTGTTAAATTAAAGGGAATGCATCAAAATAGTTAAAATTGGTTCTTTTCAGAAAGAACACTTATTTGTACAAATTTGTGCTAAACTATGTACATTCTACCACAATATTTATTTTAAGTCGAAAAGTAATCATAAGCAACGGAAGAGCTCTTAGTATATTTGATGCAGCCATTCAGAAATTGCGAGAAGAAGGCTTAAATAGATTTCGGCATATGACAAAAGACGAATTCAACTCGACTTAGTCGCCAGAAATTTTCTTTGATGAATGGAAGCAGGCAACTACAGCGAATTTGTGTTATCTCGCCGTCTTCTTCTTCTTATGCTCCTCTGTTGATGTTGCTGTGGCATTTATTCATTACTCATTTCAGTGAATACCACATGAAATGCAACACTGTGTGTTGTTTTTATTTTATTTCTTAATTTCAAACAAATTCGCAGCAATAATTAAAATTTTCAATTTTTTAAACAAAATAAGAAATGCGCAAAGAAAATTGCGATTGACAAAACAGCTGACTTCGAAATTCCTATTCCCCAATTATTGTTCTCCCTAGCAGAAAAGAATTGGAGGACGCGAGAACAAAATTTCGAGGGAATATTTAGAATTGGGCTGTATGAGTATGTCTCTATGAGTTTAGAGGACCGAGATGCTAACATTGAGTTCAAAAGTTAAAATCCAGTTCTGCATGTGGACCATAGTGTTGTGTAATTTCTGGTACTGAGTAAAATTTGTAAGTATTTGTGCATAGAGTGTAACTCGTGAAATATTTGCAAGCATAGAAATAAATATGAATCGGTGCTGTCGTGCACTTAAAAATTAGACAAGGTTGAGCAATAACTATAACTACCCTGTGTGTAGCAAGTGATAAAAATTTCTGATTTAGAACAAGACCTAAAGTACCAAATAGGTACTAGTTGAATAGTAACTAGATTTCTTTAGTTCAAAAATCTATTGTGTGTTTTTTATTTCAAATTAACTTAAAAAATAAATAAATACTTGGCGCGATTTACCTCCGAGGTGATTTAGAGAGGCTTGGCTTTCTCTGCCAATTCGCGTCGTGCTCCTTTGTTTAACTTTCCCTACAAATTGGCGGAACGGGACATACATGTTTTACGCCGATTTCGAACGACATCTGTAAGGCAGCTGAATCTTCATTGATAAGTTCTTCATGGCAGAAATATACTCGGAGTGTACCTAGTTGGGGTTTTTAATGTTTGGTCGCCAAATATATTCTGGTAACAATATAAACACATTCAGTCTATGTGAGGTCTTTATTGACCGGCCAGTTCAACCAAACTTTACCTTGCCCGGGAGTTGAAGCCAGGACACTCGGTGCGGTAGGCGGGCATAAGTACATTTGATAAATATGCTATATGCAAAACAGATACTAGCTTTAAGGAGCTTCGACTATGACCTTCTTTCCCGACACTTAAAAGCCCTTCCATTACGTTAACTTCATAGCATATATGTAGGTAAGCAAATTGACTGGAAAGGGATTCCATTGATTCGACAGCGTACATTTAGACAATGACAAGCAAAATATGTTTGAGTTAATTTGTATTAAATATGCCTTAGTCCCTTAGAGGGCGATTTGGGGAATCCGAAATACTACTAGACACACAAATTTATGACAGTTTCTGCGTGGAAATGCTTGTAACGCGTAGCCGGTATTAGATCGATCCAGGGATAGGCCTTTAAAGATCGACCGAGAGCCGGCTATGCAGAAAGGGACCAAGTAAATAATTTTGAATTTTCGCCTGTATTAAAAATATCTTTAAAATGGAGCTGATATTTCCAATGCAGATATTTATGGAAGAAAATGAAAAAGTTCTGCAGGGCGAAATCAAAAGCCCTTGGAATCTTGGCAGGAATACTGTTCGTGGTATTACATATATAAATAAATTAGCGGTACCCGACAGATGATGTTCTGGGTCACCCTGGTCTACCTTTATGGCGATATCTCGAAAAGGCGTCCACCTATAGAACTAAGGCATACGCCCTTCTAAAATACTCATTAACACCTTTTATTTGATTCCCATATCTTACAAACAAATTCTAGAGTCACCCCTGGTCCACCTTTATGGAGGTATCTCGAAAAGGCGTCCACCTATAAAACTAAGGCACTCGCCCTTTTAAAATACTCATTAACATCTTTCATTTGATGCCCATATCGTACAAACAAATTCTAGTCACGTCTAGTATCTCGAAAAGGCGCCCACTCCCTTATAAAGTACTCATTAATACCTTTCGTATGATACCCATATTGTACAAACGCATTATAGAGTCACCCCTCAAAAGGCGTCCACCTATAGCACTAAGGCCCACCCATACTCATTAACACCTTTCATTTGATACCCATATCGTACAAACAAATTCTACAGTCACGCTGGTCCACCTTTATGGCGATATCTCGAAAAGGTGTCCCACCTATAAAACTAAGGCGCACGCCCTTTTTAAATACTCATTAACACCTTTCATTTGATACCGATATCGTACAAACAAATTCTACAGTCACCCCTGGTCCACCTTTATGGCGATATCTCGAAAAGGCGTCCCACCTATAAAACTAAGGCCCACGCCCTTTTAAAATACTCATTAACACCTTTCATTTGATACCCATATCGTACAAACAAATTCTAGAGTCACCCCTGGTCCACCTTTATGGTGATATCTCGAAAAGGCGTCCACCTATAGAACTAAGAACCACGCCCTTTTAAAATACTCATTTACACCTTTCATTTGATACTGATATCGTACAAACAAATTCTAGAGTCACCCCTGGTCCAGCTTTATGACGATATCTCGAAAAGGCGTCCACCAATAGAACTATGGCCTAATCCCTCTTAAAATACTCTTTAATACCTTCCATTTGATACACATGTCATACAAACACATTCCAAGGTTACCCTAGGTTCATTTTCCTACATGGTGATTTTCCCTTATTTTGTCTCCATAGCTCTCAGCTGGGTATGTAATGTGCGGTTACACCCGAACTTAGCCTTCCTTGCTTGTTGGACTTCACTTCTTCGGCAATTTATCACCAGGTAGCTACTTAAGTATGTAAATTTCCTATTTGTATGTAGTTGCCGCACACTTTTGCACAGGGGAGATGAGAATACGATTCCTTAATTATAATTGAGGCATTTAATGACTGTTGAAGAAAAGTAGGTTCGAAAGAAAATTTAACTTGAAGATTCCTTTTAGATTCGTGTAGATTCAATATGAGTACACCCAAGCACATATAGGTATATACGAAGTCACCCTAAAAATCATGTGCCTTAGCTCTCATATCAGTGAACCGGCGCTTTATTGTTTCGTCTGAAGTGAAGCCATAATCAACAAGTTTTGTGTAAGCATTACAGATATTGTGGAGAAATTTTTTGCGGCAACTATTTTCTCGAATTTTGTCTAAAACTAAGGTTTTGAAACAATTTTCTTTCTAAAAAATATCAAAGGAATTAAATATATGCTCACATTACAAACAATTTACTTTGGGTCAAGTACGGGTACACTCGATCCCATTATTATTCTAATCAAGTCTCACTACATTACGACCTTTATTTAATTCTATTGTGCTTGATCTTTCAGCCTATTGGTGCATGTGGAGACCTTCAATGTATTTAGGCACCTTATCAGGCTTTTTATTTCAAATCACGAAGGAATTGAGAGCCTCTATCCTGCCAGAGCGTCGCATTTTCAGAGAATTTAAACAGGCGTTTAATCCAACAACTCATAAAGCGACATATTTGTGTATCGGATAGATTTAACTTACTTACAGTGTCCTCTATAGTACTTAGTCCTCTCTGCTCCGATGAATGAGTTTGGCTGATGCTCTCATTGCTGAGAGTATAAACAAATTGCTCTACATTTGCCCTGTGCATTCAATCCAGTATTGTCTGAAATGCGTGGCTTCCCAGTTACGTATGGATTTTCTAGTGTGTGCCTTTGTGAGTAAACGGAAAGACTCTTCATGTCCCTGATTCCCTGGCACCCATCCTAAAGAAAACTTGTTTTTGGCTCCCAGATCATTTAGAACTGCAAAGCATTCATGCCCTAGCTTAGAAGTAATTGCGCTAGATTGCAAGACACGTAAGGCTGTCTGACATAATGAGGATGCTTGTCGACGATAGCCTCTTGGTAGACACTCTTTATAGAAAATTTCTATTGCATGGATTTTTAAGGTAGCATCCCATTGGTATCGATTTCTTGAAGTTCGATGCCAGCTCCTGTTTTTCTGTCATCAAATTTTGATCCATCCGTGAAAAAGACCATTGAGTAAGGGTCAGTATATGCATTACTTGTTTCCCAAAAAGTTTTGGTCCAATAGACACCTCATAATTTCGTGAGACTCTGAGTATGGAGCTATTGCATCACATAATTGCACTACGTGATTGCGTATGAATTTTGTGGCTTCCTTCATATGCCCTGTCATGTTAGTATTCAGAGATATTTTGAAGTCTCAGTGCAGCGATTGTTACCTCTTTCTCTGTTAGAATAGGGAAGGATGGGAACACCACCTAAGGCACCTAGTGCATCAGCAGCGTTCTCATCGAACTTGTTATGCCAACCAAGCCGATGCAGCTTATTTAATTTTGTTATTGCTGTTCTTTGCGTGGTCTTCGGCCACCAAACTAAGGAAGCATATGTGACTATTGGCTTCACAACAGTATTTAAGATCTTGTATAGCATTTTGGGAGACAGCCTCCATATTTTACTATAGAGTCGAATGCAGGCGAAGAAAGCTTTTGTTGCTTTTGAATACATTTAGTGAGTCTTAGCATTAGTAACGATTTTTTCCTTTTTTAGTATGTATAATATCGATTTTTTTCCTAAAACTTATATCACTAATCTTCCCAATCCCAATTTAGTGGAAGGCGGGATCATGAACATCGTTAGCATTCAATGAGTACTCGATTTTTTTTCGTGCTGTGCGCTGTTTTTGCAGGTTAATTTAAACAAGTAGAGTTTCAGCTGTTTTTTTTTTTTTTCATAAGTTCCAATTCGTGATTAAATTTTTATGGTTGTTGATTTTGGTATGCTGTTTTAATTATCGAAAAGTATGTCAAGAATGGTGCACTTCTATTCATATTAATAAGGGGATGGACTGGGTGAGACTGCACACACAAGTACACATTCATTTTATTTTACAAAAAAATAAAAGGGGAAAATGGAAAAACTTTAACATACACAAAAAAACAAACTAAAATTGAAATAAAAACTTTAAATTAAGAGAATATGATTTTATAAGAATAAACATAAATTTACATAGCAAATTTTATACTTAAGTGGTTTTTGTTTCAAGGACTTCAACATTGCTCTCCTAAACCATGTGAATTGGCTGGATTGGATGGGTGTTTAAAATTCAAAAATAAAATTCTGTTTAATATTTATTCATGTTTGTAACTATTTGTATATGTAACTAGCCGCCAAACTAACAAAATTTATTTAGTTGCAAAATAACTAACAAGTGTGAAGGCTAAGCCCAACTAGACTGATAATTGTCTCTTAACCATACAAACAATTTGTGTTTTCCTACACAGCTGTACTTGTGTACAGGGATTTATAACTCAAAACGGGTAAAGGTAGTTTTAAATGCATACAGGAATCGAGCTAGATATAAACATTATAGTCTTGAAGTTATCGGCATCGAAAAAGATTTTGATTGAGCCATGTTGGTCCATTCGTCCGATAGCTCCATAACTTGAGCAAAAACTTTGATATTGTGGTGAATGTTGACATCACTAGGCTGTTAGTAGATAGTCACGCAACAACAGAAAACCTAAGGCGATCCACACTGGTGTAAATGAACACATAGATCATCATTTACACACATACATACATATGTAGCTCAATTATCAAGCAGGAGATACAGCAGAAGGCGAAACGTCTACACTTTAGTAGAAATATGCGAATGAAGCGACGGAGAGTATAAAAGCAGCGCAAGCTGAGTAGTAAGTAATCAGTTTGATTTAAAAACGTAATTAGTTGTGAAGTATAATGACACGTGAAGTATTCGCAAAGTAGTCTAATAAAGACCATTTTGCATCACTGAGTATTGGAGTGATTTATTCAACAGTTTAGCGATTCGAGTTTGAAATAAGCGGAATTTCCCCAAATTCGTTACAATATCATTATCAAATTGGATGCACTGGCTATCTGGACTCAAAATAGGTTATTGTTTAAAATAAGTAAAATCAGACTATAACAGCGCCCAGCGAATGCATTGATTTTATGACGCAAAAATTTAAACTTAGTAAAATGTTGAAAAATGGACGTTGCGCCGCCCACATTTGGTAGACAAATATTTAAGTTTTGAAAGCTATAAATTAAGTCTCATTGTTGCAATTTGGAAGAAGTCTGAGCAAAATCAATTGACGATCACGCCCACTTAAAAAAAAAGGAGCTTTAATATCTAGGTTAGATTAGGTTGAACTGGCCGGTGCGTTAGAATCTCGCATGGATTTAATGAGTCCATAGTATTACCAGGAGCACGTTTAATGAGCAAAATGAAAAATTCTATCCAAACCAGCATCTATGTAAATTATAAAATAAATCCGTCCTATTAGCATATAGTAGAAGTTTTTTTGGACCTATGCCGCTTTATGCTTCTACATCTGATAATTGTATCACTCCTAAAAGCTGGAGTGTAAGCATGACTAGCACAGGGCACGGGCAAAAAAACGTGCTCGATCGTTTCCTTCTCCAACCCGCAATTCTTAAATCTGCTTTCATTGTCTAGACCTAATTTGAAAGCATGCGACGCCAGAAGGCAGTGTTAAGTCAAAAATACCCGTCATGAGCCTACAGTCAACTTGTTTTAATGATAAGAGTAACTTTGTCAGCCTAAGGTTGTAAAACTTGCACATGATCTTCGAACCTTGCAGCCCCGCGCTTGGGCTACTGGGCAACTCTCGTCTTTTCTTAATCTCACCCAATCTTATTGGGAAGTCTACGGTGCAGGCTTTGAGGGATGAGCATTTTTTAGCTAGCTCATCCGATTTTTTTATTTCTTTCTATTCCCACATGCCCTGGGATCAAATATATTTAAATGTATCCTTTGTCCCATTTCCCGATTCTTTCCAGGGATTGCTTACACTGCAACACACATTTAGATGTGCGAGACTATTGCTACTACTTCCGCCTGAAAAACACTAGAATGATCTGACAGTTTGTACGATCTGTTTTTCCCCGATCAGCACAGTATACCGCAGATGTACACGTGTATGGCCTCTTCTGCCCTTTGGGCACCCATGTGGTTACCATCCACCTCTATTGTGGCCCTTCGGAAGGTCTAGACATAACATATTTGCAACGTAGTCATATGGCAGAGCAAAGATGAAAATTTGAAAATTGTGATCCCATCACATTTGAATTAATCTCTCTATAAAACCTTTAATGCCATTTCGAATGAAATTGAACAAGAATATGGTTTTTGGCACGGAAACTGCAAATAGCCTTTTACGTAGGATTATATTTGTATACCTGTAAGTTGTATATATCAGCGGTCATATTACTAAATGTTCATGACATTTCTCTTTAAATGTGTGTGTGTCAGCTCACAGCTGGGTATATAATGTTCGATTACGCCGGAACTTGAATTTTATTTAAATATATTTTTTCAACGGAATTATATAAATTTGTTTTATTTGTTTGTTTCATCAATGGCAACAAGGATTATGAAACAGTAAATATATATGGGGCATTCTATGCTTACTAACATGATTTCTGCGAAAAAGATTTCTATAGCTTTTTTTTGAACTTATTTTTGAATTAAAAATTTTCGGGATTTTTTTAATAGACATAATTGTCAAAAGTCGATACGAATTTCAATAGACCACTCCGTTAAATAAAACTGCATACCCCAAAAAAACTCTAAATAAAAAATTCGAAATTCGCGAAACAATTCCTCGAACATTCGAATTTTTTCGAAAACATTTGTTTAATTGGTTTGCATAGGTTCCGTTACAAATTTTATGGAAGTGTTTTTTTTTTTTAATTATAGAAATGAAAAATGAAGAGTTTAATTGATAAAATATAATAAAATATGCCACTTATTCTAGAAATTGGCACAAGCTGGAGATCGATGTCTTTGTGCCGTACACGAGTCATCATGTCATAGCTAGCGCACACGACCCACTATACCTCCTGGCCGTGTAAAATCAACGTCATTCGAGTTAGGATCCTTTTCTCGCGGAACGTCACACATATATGTATATAAATATATTAATCTACTATTACTATTAAATTCTGTTTCCAACTCAAGATTGCTGAACCTATCATGGCGAGGAATTCAAAGGTAAGCAAATTCCACAAGTTATAGAGCAGAAGGTTCGGCATGCTGCGTATAAGCCGCTGATAACATATATTTTTTTTTGCAAAAAACTGTTATCAACAACGTTTTTAGCGGAAATTTTTGGGTCCGACAGGGTATACATAAAATTTTACAATCGAATGAACATTTTTTAGTAGGTCATGAAAAAAACCTTAAAAATCGAAGTCAAAAACAAGTCAAAAAATTAAATTTCGCAGGCTCGAAAATTATTTTTTTGGGTATGCGTAGTCGAACTTTTTTTCCTGAGCCCAAATCCTATCGAAAAATCGATGGCGCGATATCTGTATATCTTCTATATTTGAAACAATCTTCGGAAAAAAATGCCAATGTTTGTGAGACTTAAACTGATTTGGTTTTAAAATTGCATACTCAAAACTGTCAGAGAACTTCAAATAAAAAGTTCGAAATTTTCTAGAGTTTTCCAGTTTTTTCGGAAACATTGTTGGGGTGGTTATTTTTTTATTTAATTTAATTTTAATTTATTTTATTTAATTTTGTATCGTTTTGTAGTTTTTTCAGTTTAAGGTCGCAAGAATAAATAAAACGCTATGCATTTTTATTGTATTATATATTTAACTAGCAGGCCCGGCAGGCGTTGTTCTGCCCTAAATTTGGCCTATCTGCATACATTTTAATAAGCTTTTTCCGTCTAACTCTGCCCTATACCTCTACACTTTTTCCTAATCTTTTATTCACTCCTCCTTCCGTCTTTTTCGCTTCATCTCCATCTTCGTGTCATTCTATGTCTTTCTCAGTCTCCTTCTCTTCTCCTTCTTCTTCATCTCTTATTGCCAGTCCCAGAGGGTGGTATGTAATTTGTTCCAGTCCCATTCCGAGTCTCAGTCCCAGTCCCACTCCGAGTCTCAGTCTCAGTCCCAGTCCTAGTCCTAATCCCAGTCCCAGTCCGTCTCTGGTATACTTCCCGGAAAAAAGCATCGTAAATACTAATATAGGCAAATTTATATACGAAATTTCAGGCAAATCGAATAGGACGTATATAAATAGGTATGTGGGTATTATTAATTCTTGTCTTTATTTCGGCTTCGCATGCATATTTATCAGTTTTGCCAGGTTGATGCGACTAAATCGGATATCACAATGAAAATTACTTTAAAGCTCTCAGCAACAGCTTTCATTTGATATCCATAATACACACACATTCTAGGTGTATCCGGGTCCATGTTTTGGCCTATATCTCGAGACCCTAGTCACTCGGCGGTGTAAAACTTACTCTGTATTATAGCACACATCAGCAGCTTTAATTTCATACCCATAAAATAAAAACACATTCTAGGTGTATCCGGGTCCATGTTTTGGCCTATATCTCGAGACCGTAGTCACCCAGCGGCGTAAAACTTACTCTGTACTAAAGCATACATCAACAGCTTCAATTTGATACCCATAATGTAAAAACACATTCCAGGTGTATCCGGGTCCACGTTTTGGGCTATATCTCGAGACCCTAGCCTCCCACTTGTATGAAAATTATCCTGCACTATAGCACACATCAACAGCTTTCATTTGATATCCATATTGTATAAACACATTCTAGGGGTATCCGGGTCCACGTTTTGGACTATATCTCGAGACCCTAGTCACCCAGGGGTATGAGAATTATCCTGTACTATAGCACACATCAGCAGCTTTCATTTGGTATCCATATTGTATAAACACATTCTAGGGGTACCCGGGTCCACGTTTTGATGTCAAGACCCTAGGCACGTAGCGAAAAAAGTCAGACGTTGGCCGATTCTCAGACCTACCCAATATGCTGACAAAATTTCATGAGAATCGGTTCAGCCGTTTCGGAGAAGTTAAGCCTCTAAAACCGTGACAGAAGAATTTTATATATTAGCTTAGTCGATTTAAATATGAAATCATCCTCAGGAACAAATGAATATACTTTATCGGTTTATTTATTCTTGCGGCCTTATTTCATTTTGTTTTAGTTTGTTTTACTTTATTTTATTTTTTTTTTATATTTTATTTCTTTTCATTTCATTTTTATTTATTTTTTTTATTTTATTTAATTCAATTCTGTTTTATTATTTTAATTTAATTTTATTTCATTATTGTACATATGTATGCGCCAATAAATAAGGAAGCGGTATTTTTCACCGTACTTAAAAAGTTGGATTAGGGATGTTCTAACTTTATAGCATACATTTGATAGGACATTTAATTTAAAGGTAAGTATAAATTTTACGGAAAGTATGAATTTTAAGGTAATTATGAATTTCAGGTAAGTACAAATTTAAAGGTAAGTATGAAATTTACAATTCAATTAGATTTTGATTCATGTCTTCAAATATTATATTTTATTTTAGTTTGTTTTTATCTATTTTATTTTATTTTATTTTTTATTTTATTTTCTTTTCTTTTCTTTTCTTTTCTTTTCTTTTCTTTTATTTTACTTAATTTTATTTTTTAAATTTTATTTTATTTTATTTTATTTTATTTTATTTTCTTTTATTCTATTTGATTTCATTTCATTTTATTTTATTTATTTTTATTTTATTAAAAATTATTTATTGATATTGTATAAAAAATATGAGCTAGTCTCGCTAATTAAATACAGATGTTTGATTTATTTTATTTTTTTATATTACTTTACCAAATTTTTTTTAGTATACAAAACTGTTCGACATGAAGCCAACCAAAAGTGTATACACGTAAATCCAAGTAAATCTTAGAATATTTTCATTTGTTTTTGTAAACACTTTGAATATCGGCAAATAAAATTACACATTTATTCACACTTGCTGATTTTCGCGCTATCTGAGAAACCCTCAGCTATATTGCATAAGGCCTGCTCGTTATCTGATACACCTATCGTTCGTGGTGTTCGTGTCAACAGTCTCATAAACAAAATATGTGTTTTGCATTTGTGGTGGTGTAATTTTCAAATTGAGAACACGAATCGATACATATACAATCGTTTATATTTAAGAATTATAGTTTCGCCGTACATAAATAAATATTTTAGATTTTTTTTGCTAGAGTAGGTGTGTTTTTTTTTTTGGTAGCCCATAGTAGCTAAGAATTGAAATTCTTAAATTTTTTCATTTTATTTTTCTTTTACTGCAATTGTATTTTTTTAATTGGATTTCGCTCTATTTTTTAAGGCACACACACAAAATATGAAAAACTAAAATATTTTGAAAGAAGATTTTACGATAAGTAAAAAAAAAATATTGAATAGAGAGAAAAAACCCAAATTCCGATAAAAGTATTAAATATGACTTTAATGTAGCAAATAATTATTTATAAAATACATATGTATATATATACATAAAAGTGTAAATATATATTCATAAAATAGTTAAATATAAAAAATATATATTAACAAAGAATTTTTTTATTTACAAAAGTCAAATATTTACAGTTATGTGTAAGGAAATAAACATTCTTTAAAGTAATAAAAAAATGTATTAAAAAATTAAAAAAATTGTTTGTATGCTTTTTATTTCGACTGATTTATGTACATAAAATGAACAAACTAAAAAAATGCGGTCAAAGCATATTGACCTACTCAATTAACGGTTAACATTATTAGCCGTCAATTTGAGCATTCTTCATATTTTTCGTGTTTATTTTTGCTGCGTTGTGTCTAAGTATGTATATATCTATGTGTGTGTTGCTTAATATTTAATGTTTATGTTGTTTATACTGTTAATTAATCATTAAGCTGAGAGTTTTTTACGGAATTTTATATTTTTTTTTTATACATTTTACAAAAGTTGGGACGGGTTAATCTGCTATTCCGCTAATACATAAGCTTACATAATAATATTTTTCTTGTTTTACGCTCAAAACGTGAGCTTTAAGAATATGTATGTAGTAAACAAAAAAATTATTGCCACTAAAAATTTTTTGCTTTTTTTGGCTGTGAATTTTTGCGAGAAAGAGAGAAAGAGAGGACCCTTTTTGCTATGAACTAATGAGAGCAAAGATGACCAAAAAAACAACAAAAAAAGTATGTAATAAAAACGTAAAACGTTCGGAATATTTCGAATATTGAGTGGACTAAGATATTTATTTTTATATATATATATGTATATGTGTTATTGTTTTTGTAGTAACTATTTACAAGTATAAAATTCGGTGTTTGTGTCTAGCTTTCTTCCTGTACTTAATGTGATTTTAGAACAAAAAAATGTTATTTAAAGAAAAATATAAAAAAAAAATATAAAAAATAAAAAATAAAATTTTTCTGTTTATGTTGTTTAAATTAAATTTTTTGCACAAGTTGAGAGTGAGAATTTTAAAAAGAGAACAAAAAAGTTTATTGCTATAAGTTAAAAAATGTAAAAAATAAAATTATTATTTGTAACTATAAGCGCAACAAATAGGTAAATTGTGATGTGAGTTAACCAAACAAAAGCTAACCAAAATTATTTGTCGTCATAATAGTATGAAAAGTTTGTCAATTTAGGAGCAATACTAACTTTAAAGAAAATTGCAGAAGTGAAATAAACTAAATTAAAGGTATAAACTTCAAATTTTTAAAAATTCTGCTAAGCAAGAGGTTTTTTACAATAAAAAGTTTTAAGAAATCTTTTTTTTTTAATTCGATATATTTTTTCAATTTCTTAAAATTGTTTAAAACATCTTTATTTAATATTTGAAAAGATTTTACTTCATTTAATTTACTCAAATAACAAAAAACAAGAAAAGTTTCCGTCCTCTTATCAAAACAATACACTGAACTCAAAGGGCCATATGCAAAACAAAAAAAATAGTAAACACTTTCCGACGCAAGCACTTGAAATTTCAACATTATTTTTAAGTGATTACTATTAAAAATAAACTTAACTACTTTTAAGCATATGGCCTAAAGTATTAAATTTTGAAGAATAAAACTTTAATTGGTGAAAAAATGCTTTCCTTACAATTTCATGCATCCAAAATCAAAATTTAAGAAAATGTTTTTTACTTATTTTAGCACGCAGTGCAGTTTTATATATATATATATATATTTTTTTTTTTGAATTTACAAAATTTTTTTTAGCTGTATCTTTTAATGTAAATAAGTAACTATCAAAATTTTTTTCAATATCACACTTCACATCAAAGGAAAAGGTTCAACTGTGGCCTTGAAAACAATATAGAAAATTAAAAAGAATTTGAAAAAAAATATAATTTGTGAAAAATTGAACAACGGGACATTAGGAGGACGGAAAAGGCGACAGTTGTTTCGATTTGCCTTGAAAATATTTTCAATGCTTTTTCTCCCTGATTTTTTTTTTTTTATTTAAAATTTTTTTATTTACTAATTTCTTTAGTCATGTTATTTTTTTTTTTTCAGTTTTTCATAACACTATTGATATAGCATTAAAAAATAATATATGAAAAAGTTGTGTTTTTAATTTAAGAATAAACACGTATGCTAACAATTTGTATATTGCAAAATTTGTTTTCATCTATATATAGTAAAATAGGCTCTTCATTAAAAAGATAAATAACCAAAAACTATTTTGTAAGGCATAACCGAAAAAATTAAATAAAAAATCAAAAGCATGAAAATAAAAAAGGAAATACACACAAAATTATGAACACATATACAAAAATTAAAATTACAAAAATACAGATTAAACATTTTAAGTGAGCATGAATATGATTAATTAAACTTATTATAAAACTGGAAAAAGTTACGAAATTAAAAAATATATATATATTTTAACATACTTAGTACCGTTTCATTTCGGATTAAAACAAAAAAGCGAATAATTAACGACAAAAATATAAAACATAAATAAAGAAAATGAAATAAAAATTCAACAAATAGCGTGAGAAAAAGAGACAAACATATAGTTGTGTATGTACTTAGATAGATAGACAGATAGAGAGAGAGAGAGTGAGTTTCGAAAATAGATAAATTAAATGTTTCAAAAAAAAAAACAAAACGTATACAAATTAATGCTTACAATCATTCATATCATCATAGGATCTCATTATATATTGATCCGATGAGGATAGTCTTGAATGCCCGTTGTTGTTGTTGTTCAAATTGGGATGAGCTCCCCCCCTATGTTCGCTTTGTTTTAAAACGCTACGCATCGCCAATGCCGATGGATTCGTTTGATGCATATACATACTATCACCTTCGCACTCACTTTCTTTATATTGAAGAACATTTTTATGTTTTTCATAGATAACCAGGCACCGATGACATCCTTTCCTACAAAATATATTTTTAAATGCATTTATGTAATACTTTTGCGTTTCTATTTATTATTATTTTTTTTTTGTATTTCTTGCAGCAATGAAAAATAGTTATCAATTTATTTTGTGTTTATTTAAGTATTAATAAATAATTTAAAAATTTAAGAAAATTATAAAATAAATATTTTTCATATATGCGTATATGTATTCGTAAGATATGTTATTATGTAAATTTAGTTGGTATGATTTTTTGTTTTTTTTTTTTTTTAATATGTGTAATTTTATGTTTTTAAACTTTATTCGGCTTAAATAACGTTTAGAGACATTAGGTGTGTATGTTTTAATACGTCTATAGATAGATATAAATAATATATGTCAAGTTATTGGGTGGTTCATGTATTAAGTTTTTTCACATAAAAAATGTTGGTTTTTTAATTAGGAGAAAACTTCGATTTCGTTATTAAAAATTTCACAAGTACATAAACCATATGATAATTTGAAATCAAACCAAATCACAATAATACAGCAGAAGAAAAGAAAATTATGCATTTAAAAAATAATAAATAAATGTAAGGCGCGATAACCTCCGAAGAGATCTAAGGCCGAGCTTCTCTTCCAATTTGCGTTATGCTCCTCATGATTTTCCCTACAAATAGGCCGGACGGGACCTACATGTTTTAAGCCGACTCCGACCGGCATCTGCAAGGCAGATGGGTTTTCACTGAGAGCTTTTCATGGCAGAAATACACCCGGAGCGCTTGCCAAACACTGCCGAGGGGCGACCCCACTTAGAAAAATTGTCTTCTAATTTAATAACCTTATTTCTAAAATTTTGATGTTGCTTTGCCCGGGGTGCGAACCCAGGGCATACGGTGTGGTAGGCGGAGCACGCTACCATCACACCACGGTGGCCGCATTTAGATATGGGTTATTCCACTAAAAAGGACAACGCGTGTAAATTAAATGGTTATCCTTTATCGCATGGAAAACGTTATGATTTACCAAACCTCTAGGATCACATCTTATTGTTCTTTCGGTTGTCAAAGATAAATTTATATTTAGAGCGAAATTGTCAGCTGACATTTTTTCACACATTAGCTGTGTTTTTTTTACTTCTCTATACGTTTACGCTTAAACTTTATATGGACTGCCAAGCGACAAACTTTAAATACACCTCTGAAATTGCTGCGCATAAAATTTGTCCTACTAAATTTCAATACGTATTATACTCAGATGTAACTGAAATATGTGTCTTTTTTCACCCTCTACACTAATTCTATGTATTCTATGTGTGTCCAAAATTCAGCGCAACTGATTCAGCTATATATTATACCCTATGGCCATCAGAGGGTTGTGTCTCCGCTTTTCGGTACACCCTGTGCTGTAGCTGTAGTTATTTAACCACTGCCGCTAGATGGGTCTCCTAAGCGTTATCTAAGCGATGATAGGCGTTTTTTTCATGCGCAAACGTAAACGTATACGCGTGTGAAAAAAACACGTCTATTATCAGCTTCCAAGGCAACCTGTCCGTCACAAGCCAAAAACAGCTTCTATTTTTTTGTTTGCAAAATATAAGAGTTACATTAAAGTACAAAATAGAGCTGAGTTTCTCATTAAAATATATGGTAGTGAAAATTTTTTTAGTCTGCCTGAAATTGGAAAGTGAAGTCATTCACTTACATAGGTGGGTGATTTTCGTGTTCCCACCCGTCACACTTGACTTTTCATGCAAATTTCATACTGAAATTGTAAAATTCACTTCCTTCGTATCAAATCAGCATTGGTTAAAAGAAATTACTTAAAGTGTGAGTTGTTAAGCGAAAAAAAAATGTACTTCCAGTTTTATAAATTTAACGCAAAGTAATTGCACAATTTTTCTCTTCTTCAAAAAATAAAAATAAAAAACTGCTTTAAAAAATAGTGCTAAATGTATGTGAAAAACTTTTAAAAGTTTCTTTTAGGTTTTAAAAATAGAAATAAAAATTAGTTACTTAAACACTTTATGGATTTGTATTTAAATAAGAATGACACACAAACGTTGTTATAAGAAATATGCAAAATACAAAAATTAAAAATTTTCAAAAAAATCTTCAACCACTCTTCATTATTAAAAGTGATCCAAATTATGGCAAAATAATATATGACATTATTTAAAAAATATAATAAAATACAAAACAAGCATACAGGTTTTATTAAAACTGTTTTCACTTGTAATTATATGATAAATCTGTATGTACCCAGGTATTTTGAACAAAAAAACATATTTTAATAATATGCACATAACACATTTACTACAACGAACGTATGTAAGTATTTTCATATAAATTAATTTTCAAATCAAAAGTAAGTATGTATGTATTGGTTTATTTTCATTTCAACTACAAAAAAAAAAGAACACAATAACCAATACCAAAAAAAGTCACAGAAAAAACAATGTGCCACAAATTATGGGCGGGTATTAAGAAAAAAATTACAACAAAAACTTATGAAAAGTGCAAACATTTTAAATGTTTGCTTGTTGTTTTTGCTAGTAATAAAAAAATTTTTGATTTTTTTGAAATTAAAATAAATGTCTTTTTAATAAAGATGCACATTCATACAAACTTTTAAATAATTAGTAATGCATTTTAAGATATATCTAGGCATACAATAAAATTGGAAAAATTTAATTAAAGAGTCAAATTTGTATTATAGATTTAGTACTTAAATATTTATGTATGTATATGGTATGATGTATTTTTCATGTGTGTATGTGAAACGTAATGTGCCAAAGACCTTGAAGGAAACGGGGTTATAAGGGACGAACGAAATGAAAATCCAAAATATTAAAACTTTAGGTAGACAATTTTGCTATATTATTTAAAATAATATGCAAATCGTGTTAAGTCGCAACAATATTGCTATCTAAAAAAATTGCTGCTAGAAAAAGTTAAGCATTGAAAAAAATACATTTTTAGCGATTTTCCTGATGACTTTTTATTATTTGAAAGTAAACAAAAACATCCGAAGTAAACATCATATATGATAAATTCTACGAAATACTAAAAAAAAATGTAATCGTCTTCAGGGGATTAATTCTCTTGTCTGATACACGGCACTTATTAGTTCTCCATGCAGTTTAGAACTTTTTGTTTTTATAAAAAAATTTAGTGAACGTCAAGCAAAAAACATTTGAAATAAAATAATTTTCTGAAATTTTGAAAGCTTAGCGACTTTAATTTAATTGCTTTGATATCAAAATATAAATGTGAGAAATTTTTCGGAAAAAAAAAATTATTTTTAAAATTTTAAGTTTTTACCCAAAATTTATAAATTGCGAAGTATGACTTTTTAATGAATTCTTATAAATATTTAATTATTTTGAATAAACACATTTTTATATATTTTATTTTTATATAAAAATTTTAGTAAAAGCCAATCTAACAAAAATTTGAAACAAAATAGTTTTATGAAAATTTGAAAGCTTAGCACTTCTGACTTAATTGCTTTGTCATCAAAAGTGTGGTATTAAAGAAATTTTCCAAAAGAAAATTTAATTTGTGACTTTTTAATGAGTTCTAAAAAAAAAGTTTGAATTTTTTCGATCTGCTGCTCATTTATTTATTTGCATGTAAAATTTGTCCCGAAACTATTTAAAAATCGTTTACTTTAAAGTTCACAAATTCGTTAAATTCAGATAAATTTTTGTCTATTAAGCAAATTCAAAGAAAATTCGAAGCATGTTTTTATTTTTATAATATTGGAAACAAAATATTTCTTTTTTATTTCTTTTTTATTTTAGTTTTTTTTTTTTTGTTGGTGGTACATAAACAATAGACTAGTTTGTATTTTGAAATAAAAACTTGCTGCGTTGATCATTTTGGTCGTCTTAGTTAAAGCATTTTCAATTGTCAAAAAAAACCATTTTGTGCAAATTTAGTTTTGGAAAATTGTTTTCTTCTTAATTTTTAATACAAAATTTATTTTCTAAACTAAGTTTTTTTCTGGATGAAAAAACTAAATATTTTTGAATTATGCCAACAAAATTTTTAAATTAAACATATTTTTTGCTTATTATTATGTGTTTTAATTAAAATTAAAACACAATTCCCGATTGCCGTGTTTAGATTTGTTGTAAGAAATATACAAAAGGATTTGCGCATAAAATATTCAAACGCAAAATTCTAAAAACAAATTTCACATGTAAACATCCAATAAATTATGACGTTCTTTGAAATAAAAAATATAAAAAAGTTATAAGCTTTGTTATCTACAAATTTTGGAAAAAAGAAGGTTTTAAATTTTTATGAGTGTTCAAAA
This sequence comes from Eurosta solidaginis, assembly GCF_040869045.1. NCBI lineage: Eukaryota > Metazoa > Arthropoda > Insecta > Diptera > Tephritidae > Eurosta > Eurosta solidaginis. Next base: position 344,100,212 of record NC_090319.1, on the reverse strand, counting down.
AAATATGATGTATTGTGTTGTTTTTTATGATATTTTGTTCAAATAACAAAGTGAAAAATTCATAATTCCGCTTTTTGTTTCTATGCAAAGGGTTTCGGCAGCACTTTTTTTTACAAAAAGAAGGCGATTGTCATTTCACTTTTATATAGAAAATTTAGCAAAAGTCATATTTTTAAAAACTAGTTTATTTTTAAAAATTTTAAAAACAAATTTTTTAAATTTCACTTCGCTTTTTCGGAAGAAAATAAGTGCATTTTTTTATGACAACCAAATGAATTTTAATAATTAAACAATTTAATTTCAGTCTAATTGTGGATTTTTGCTTTTAAAGTTTTGTCTTTTATTTCGTAATAAAACTGTAATCTAAGTTCTTATTGACAATTGTTATTTAAAATTTTTTTTTTTAATAAAATTTAAAACAATTGTTTTTGTTTTTTTATCGGCCTATTGATAAATCATTCAAGGTTCGAATCGAGCTCAATGCCAGAACAATAATTTTTTGCTAATGATAATTATTGTTATTTTTTAATTTTTCTAAATTTGAAAAATTGTATTTTGTTTTTGTAATAGTAAGTAGAAAATTTTTTCAGACAACCTGTCATAGCTGCGCAGATAGATCCATTTCGAAGGGTGCTAAGCCTTCATCATCAGTACGCTTTAAGCATGCTGCGCTAACCATTTAGCTATACAGCGGTGGTTTGTTTGACTGACAAATTTGCTACGTCTAGTCCTTTTTACCAACTATATTTATTCAGTGTTGCGCTATCTGGTGAAAATCACTGATAATGCTGGATTTTTGCTTATTGTCAATTACTTTGTTTGACATTCCCAAGTGCTCATGGTTTATTAACAATTGTTTTTGTTTTTTTATCGGCCTATTGATAAATCATTCAAGGTTCGAATCGAGCTCAAGGCCAGAACAATAATTTGTTTCTAATGATAATTATTGGTATTTTTAAATTTTTCTAAATTTGAAAAATTGTATTTTGTTTTTGGAATAGTAAGTAGAAAATTTTTTCAGACAACCTGCCATAGCTGCGCAGATAGATCCATTTCGAAGGGTGCTAAGCCTTCATCATCAGTACGCTTTAAGCATGCTGCGCTAACCATTTAGCTATACAGCGGTGGTTTGTTTGACTGGCAAATTTGCTACTTCTATTCCTTTTTACCAACTATATTTATTCAGTGTTGCGCCATGTGGTGCAAATCACTGATAATGCTGGATTTTTGTTTATTGTCAATTACTTTGTTTGACATTCCCAAGTGCTCATGGTTTATTAACAATTGTTTTTGTTTTTTTTATCGGCCTATTGATAAATCATTCAAGGTTCGAATCGAGCTCAAGACCAGAACAATAATTTTTTTCTAATGATAATTATTGTTATTTTTTAATTTTTCTAAATTTGAAAAAAAAATGTTCCACTTACTATTCCAAAAACAAAATACAATTTTTCAAATTTAGAAAAATTAAAAAATAACAATAATTATCATTAGAAAAAAATTATTGTTCTGGCCTTGAGTCGATTCGAACCTTGAATGATAAAATTTAAAATTTATTTTTTTTTATGTATGTAAACATTTCGTGCTAAATTTTAATAAAAGTATTTGGAGAATTTTAAAAGCAAAAGTATGAAATTTTGCTTACAGATAAAATCCTAATTTTTGTAAAAATGTGTAATTAATGCAAAATCTGCAAATTATATTAAGGTGTGTATGTACTATAATTTAGAAAATATGTTCTAATTATGTTTTCTTGTCGAAATAAATACATCGTCTCCCTGAAGAAGACACAATAGCGTGTCGAAACGCGTCGGAGGAAAAAAGAAAGCTAATGATTTTGCTTTAAATTGAACGACCAAAAAAGCTTTAACAAATAAATCAAAGTCCTTTTTAATTTTTTTTTTTTTTTTCATTCAATAAAATTTAAAGCTTATTTTTTTACGTATGTATAATTTTTTTGGAAAATTTCTAAGATAAATGTTAAATAAGTCTTGACAAAACAGTTAAAAAAAAGTTCCGAGGATTTTAAAACAAAAGTTTGAAATTTTGCTTGCAGCTATTTGTTAAAAAATGAGAAATCTTAGTCTTAAGATAATGTTTCATACAATAAACTAAAAAACACAGAATGTTTTGAAATTTTGTTAATAAAACATGCTGTGATTTTTTTTTTTTATTTGAAATTCAACTCTTTTTATTCTATATAGAAAACTATAATTTAAGATTTGTTATAAAACGATAGCCCGCTTATTATTTTTCTTTTTTTTGCCAAAAAAAAAAATTTGTATTTATTTATTTTTTTAAAGCATTCAAACATTATATTTAATTTTACCGCCGATGCGGAGAGCTAAGTCAAAAACTTAATTCTAGTTTTTTTGTTTAACTGGAAATATCAAAATTTAATGATTTGATCGGGGATTGCCCGTATTGCTTTTTTTTAAATGTATGAAAACATTTATTTGAAGCAATTTTTAATTTTATAATTTATTTAATAATTTGGGAAAAATTTAAACAACGTGACATCAGAACGGACAAGGCAACAGCTGTTTCGATTATACCTTGTAAATCTCTTCAAAGCCTTTTCTCCCGGGAGTGGGAGTCGAACCCGCACTCCTACGATAGTTTAAATGGTTTACAAGGTATAATCGAAACATCTGTCGCCTCGCCCGTCCTGATGTCACGTTGTTTAAATTTTTCCCAAATTATTAAATAAATTTCAAAATTTAATGTTTCATATTTTAAACAGCATTTTTTACGTTCTTTGTACAAAAAATTTGATAGAAAAAGCCATCTGAAGCATCGCTAAGAATCGTAAAGAAAATTATATCCCTCAACAGTTTCCAGCAGTGAATAAAACTAAAAATTATACGACAAAACAAAAACAACATCTCAAGTATTGATTTACATAAAAAAGCCGTATGTAGTTTAAGTTACAATTCTAAAACTGTTTGATGACCATTCGAGATAGTTTGTTATGGATATAACTGCAACTATTTTTGTATGGTTCTTTTTTTACATATAAGAAGTATGTACATGCCTATCAATTAAAAATTTTATTTTAGAAAATTCAAATATTAAGTTTTGGTAAATTTATTGCCAGTTAATAGTTTTTATTTGTTTCTAAATCCTGATTTCATATCCTCTGTTTTTTGTTTCATTAGCTATGTATTAGAGGCAATGTATTTTTGTGTCACGGAAATATACATATATTGGCTTTAAATATACTAGGTACATACTATATACATTATTAGGGCAGTCCTTATTAGGGGAATATTATTATTTGTTTTATAGTCCAAGCATGGCACTATTTACGGCCGTTTTTACCATCTTCAGTTAGTCACTTGCTAGTTTTCGTGTATTCACAATAGATTTTTGGGATTTGCTCTTTTGGTGCAAACAAAAATGTTAAATGAAGCTATATGAACGCCTGCTTAACTCCAGATCAAATCTAACTTAACTGGAGATGATGAAAAATGCCGCTAATGTGTTAAAAAACACTTCGAGCTATAAATTTAATTATCTGCATATAATAAAATATTTCCTTCACTGGCTTGACCAATCACATCATTCTCGCAAGTTTAAATATCTTTATTCGAAAAACAATGTCGGTTAAAGTATCCCTTCAATATATTTTCTTGAAAAATGTATGTATGGTAGCAACCCTTAACACCCGTCAGAAAATAAATGAAGAAACGCGAATGTTCCTTAAGACAAAAAATCATTTGCAGGATGCCACAAAAATGTTTTAAAAATTTCAAAAATAAGGACCACCCTATTTTATATATGAATATGATAATAATATTATATATGTATATATATAAAATATACTTTATATTAGTGAACAAATAAACTTACTCATCAACAATTAGATATTTGTTACCATCCGAGGCTGCACATTTACCACGATAACTAAATTGTGAACCTTTAATGTGTATCGATTGTTGATAGCCAGATAGGAACCATGAACCCTCCCAACGTGCAGGAAAAGTGCAATTTGTTGGTACTAAAATGAGAACAAACAAATTTTTTTATAATACAAATAAATGTACATGCGCAGTACACCGCCAACATCAAAGCATAGCTTTGTTACAAGCTAATATACATACATACAAACTATGACTGTCCACGAATAAGTCTATGCAAAGAAAGCAATTGGGGAAAGTTGCACAACAACAAAGGCATGACTTTGGCTGAACGAATTTGTCAACAGTTTAATCATCACAGGAGTGCGGGTTCGAATCACACTCCTGGGCAGAAAAGGCTTTGAAGAGATTTACAGGGTATAATCGCAACAGCTGTTATCATGTCCGTCCTGCTGTCACGTTGCTTTGATTTTTTCCAAATTATTCAATAAATTAAAAATACAAATAAAAAATTAATAATACAAATAAACCATCATATATATTATTTCTAATTGCTGTTTTTATGTACATATTTCATTGGAGGATGGTTTTACGTGGCGGGTCCCAAGCCCAGCGCACAACCCGCTCAGTGGGGGTGAAAATATTACTTGCACGTTTATATAGCCAGCCGCTTGCTCCTAGACAGATGGCCACTTGCAGCCGCACCTAGAGGTGTACAGACGTTGCCGATGAGATTTCCCCGGCTAGTCCTTAAACCGATTATGTCAGAGTGTCCTAGCCAGGTTGTCGCCTTCTCACATTAGCTCACATCCGTTTAGCGGCTACCCAGAGGATACTTGGCCGCAAGCGACCGGCAGTAGTGAGCTGCTTGAACCGCATGCAAAAGAATCGCTCTGGCCATTCCCAGGTGAATGGTGGTCAGAAGCTTTCCCCACTTTCGTGGACTTTGGACACGGCTCCACCCTCCACGCACGGCTCCACCCTCCGAAATAGTAAAAGACTTCGTTTATTTGGGAACCAGCATCAACACTAGCAACAACATCAACACTGAAATCCAGCGAAGAATCACTCTTGCCAATAAATGCTACTTTGGACTAGGTTGAAAAGTAAAGTCCTCTCCGGCGAACTAACATCATACTCTACAAGTCACTTATCGTATCCGTCCTGCTATATGGGGCAGAAGCATGGACTATGGCAACAGCAGATGAAGCGGCTTTGGGAATGTTCGAGAGAATAGTTCTTCGAAAGATTTATGGACTTCTCCGCATTGGCGATGGCGAGTACCGAAGAAGATTTAATGATGAGCTGTACGAGCTATACGCAGACATCAACATATTCCAGCGAATTAAAACGCAGCGGCTGCGCTGGCTAGGCCATGTTATGCGAATGAAAGATGATGCTCCGTCCAAGAAAGTGTTTCTATCGGAACCCGCCTATGGAGGCAGAGGTAGAGGGCGGTCCCCATTCTGTTGGAAGGACCAGGTGGAACACGATTTAAACTCCCTTGGTGTGACCAATTGGCCGGTTGGCGGAGCGAAGGAGCGACTGGCGCGCCTTGTTGGACGGCCATAACCGTTTAGACGGTTAAGCGCCAATTAAGTAAGTACGTAAGTTTTTATGTACGGGTCCCTTTTTCGCTCTTATTTGGAATTCAAATCTATAAATAAAGTTTTGGTTGTAAAGATGGAGATTCGTGCTATTAGCGACCTATGGACAATTTCGGTCGTAGTGCTTTTGTTAGCTATACTTTATTAAAATAATTTGTTAAAAATAAACGATTGTGAGCACACAAAGAAATATATTTGTACTATGGTACTATTGTGAATATTTGCATTGCATTACTGACAGTTTCTACCATATGCCTGATGGCAGCGCAAGCTATAAGTTTTAATTGATTGATAAAGCAGCTGATTTCTGTTGATATTTCATAAGAAACTTTTACATTGGTTGCGCAAGATGCGCTCGGGTTCGGCTCGTATAATTTAATTTTAAAGATAGTGCATATGGTCTAATTGTCTAATGGCGCAATTTTGTATGCGATGGTTGAGCAAGTAGGTTCATGAGGACCTCACATAGGCTGAATGAGTCTGTAGTGTTGCCTTGAGTCATTATAAATTTGAGCGAAAGATGCAGCTTGACAGATGTCAGACGGCTGACTTGCTGAATTCCCCGTTTACTTCTATCATATGAGGCTTGATAAAACTTCAGTCATTTAAAAATACGGGCGCCTGTTAACGTAGAGGTTGTACACAACTCATTCCTTTATAAGGAAGAAAAGTTCTGGCTTCTCCGGTATCAATAAAGAGGCGAAAAGCTCTAGTAGCTTACATGCTCTAGTAACTCTACTACTCGTTACTATACTAACAAAAATTACGCTGTTTCAGTTCTCTTTATAATCGAGCTTACAAGAAATTACTCGCGAGTATCGGCTTCCCGCAAGATGTTCCAATCTCGAATAACTCGTAAGGCTCGCGAGCTTCTCGACATTTAATTTAATCCCTGCGTATTTATTTCGGTACTTTTAAAACGAAATAAATCGATGCCCAATCGTTTATTTTGTATATCGGTGTGTTATCGACGAGATATCGGTTCGTCAGCAATAACGAACGAATAATAGTTTTGCAGTGGCAAATCGTTTGCTCATCTTTAAAGGCTATTATAAATAGCCAACCGACATTTCTATTACTGATCGACAACACGCCGATAATAAATCGATAACATTTCGAGTATGGTTGTTATCGATAACAAACATAAAAAAGGCAAATAAACGGTAACACGAGATAACAAACCAATAGCACGTCGTTAACAAGTGAACTAGCCTAAAAATATTCTACACAATTTGTTATTAAAGGACAAACCAATAACTCGACAATACCAGTTATTATCTATAGGAAGCCGATGAACCTTTTCTTAATCACGAATTTATAGCAAAATGGTTTCAAAATATTCTCGACATCATTCCGAAAAGCTCCAAAAAAGCTTGGGAGTGGACCGAAATGACTCCGAAACCAATAACGAAATATTCCCAAAGTAGTACAGAATTGGTACTGACAGAATTTTGTCGTTGCTTGGGGTCTCCATCCCGAGATGGCTACATAAACACCAGCGAAGTACTAACATTATAACGAAAAGGTCCGAGTTCCTTACAAAATTAGTTCAAAGTCATGCAAAAATAGTTCAAATTCAGTCATGCCACGTAATATTCACAAAATCGTGGAAGATGAGTGTCTTAAATTTCCAGAAAATCCTTCGCAAATTGTCCAAAAAGTATACTAGCCCATTTAAGGGAGAAAACTCTCCAATATAGTTATACAATTTGGCGCAGCTAAGCTGGAATTCTTGCTTTGTCTGCCTAGATATTGTCGGTATAAAACACCCTCGAGACGTTTCTAAAATGTCCATTTGTACATTAAATTGCTTGTTTCGCACATTTCACTTTACATAAAATATTGTTTACGGTTTCGTACAATGCTCAAAATAATGTACCGATATTACAGGGAATCAAACAGAGATAAAGCGAAACTGCTTACGCTTAAGAAGAGTATATACCAAAGCCTGACCCTTGGAACAATCTGCTCTCGAAGCATAGTCATACAATAACGAGAGAAAGCACCTGAAGGCCGCTATTACTAACAGCAAAAAGCGGAAATGGGAGGAGCTTCGAGAAGATGTCAACAGTGACCCTGGTCGACACCAGAACTAGATACAGCTGAAATGGATAAAATAGTAAAAGTACTTTTTCCCACCCGCGAAATAAGGGAAGACAGTATTTTTTACTTCATTATTTTATGTCGTATATTTGATTGTAACATAATGTAGACAGGGTGCATTTATTTTGATTTTGACAGATGACCAAAAAGGCAAAACGTTCTCCAGAAAAAAATTTCGATTATACAACAAGTAAGGAAGTCTAAGTTCAGGTGAAACCGAACAACACATACCCAGCTGTACACTTGAAATGCTGTTGTTGTTTGCTTTGTGTGATTAATAGTGTTACAAGGCTGCGCAATAATACATATACATATGGTTCTGTTCTGAACTAATTTTTCTTCGAGTTATGGCTCCCGAAACATAGAAAATTGCTTACGCAAAAGCTCTTTTTGCAAAAATATAGCTTATTTTATTCGTCCACGACCCTTTTAAAAATGTTTTATATAAAAGTGGGCGTGGTCCTTAACCCATTTCGTTAATTTTTCTTCAAAGCATTCCTTATAGTAAAGGCAACTTCTCTGCCGAACTTTTTTACGACAGGTTTAACGATTTTTGATTTATGATTAATAATTGTAAAATTGATTTTGTCACAAGTGGGCGGTGTTACACCCATTTTAAAAAATGTTTTCAAATTTTTATCAAGAGTCTCAGTATCAGTCCACACGTCAAATGTCAACATTCTAGGTGTATTATTTACTAAATAATCAGGTTTTTTGTGTTTTCCAAAATGTTATATATAAAAAGTGGGCGTGGCTATCATCCGATTTCGCTTATTTTCAACACCAATCTATTCTGGGTCCAGATAAGCTCGTGTACCAAATTTGGTGAAGATATTTCAATATTTACTCAAGTTATCGTGTTAACGGACGGACGGATGGACGGACATGGCTTAATCAAAGTTGCAGAAAAAAATTGCAAAGCGCTACCCAACAAGATGGGCCAATGTCATGAAGCGGTTGAACTTCAGCCAGCAATATTTGAAGCCTTTGAAGAGATAGCAGAAGGGAAAAACGACAAAACTTCAGCACAAGCTTTTCAGTTTCAAGCAGCTATTTCTAGCGTGCAATTCCAAACGTTGCTGTTGTTGTTGTAGCGATAAGGACACTCCCCGAAGGCCTTGGTCCTTTGCCGGATGCAGATCTGGTACGTTCCGGTAACAAGCACAATAAAAGTACCAGCCCGACCATCTCGGGGAACGATTTGTTATGACCACATGAAACTTTCTAGGCCCTACCGCCCTTCCACCCACTAGATCCATCAGGAGTTCGGGGTCGCCAGAGCCTCGGCTGTTAATGAAACAGGATTCGCCACGGGTAGGTGAGGTTGACAATTGGGTTGGAGAAGCTATATAATGCTATGGCCACCCCTTGAGAGAATTGCGCTACACAAGAAAACACACATCACTAAACATCAATTAAATAGATGCAACGTTGATACTGAGAGCATCGAAGATTATTATAGAATCGCATTCTATATTCCATTCCTTGATGCATTCATAACTTATATCAAGAGCCGTTACATGAAACACCAATCAATTTTCGTTCGGTGTTTTGTTACCAAAAGTGAATACAACGCTGAAAAGTGCAATAAACTGCATGAATTTTATGAAAGTTTTGCGAATTGTTCCAAAACTGAGTTTGCAATGGAAGTCCAAATGTGGAGAAGGCGATGGTCAGAATTTTAAAAACGTATTTGATGCACTTGAGGTGGATACAATTTTGATGATTAGAGTAAGTTAGGGTATTGTGATATGGGTAAACTTTCTATGACTGCTACTCAACATTTCATTGAACGACCTGATAAAAAATCATGAAATGCAATATATTCAAGCATTATGCACCATATCATGAAACAAGATTACATTATATTAAGTATTTCGGAAGATATTTCTATAAAACCATTAAAAGTCAAAAAAGTCGTTTTATCAAAATGTGGGGTTAGGTTAGGTTGAACTGGCCGGTCCATGAGGACCTCACGTAGACTGAATAAGTCCGTAGTGTTACCAGAAGTTTGTTTTAATGACCAAACTGAACAACCCTATCAAAAACCAGGACCTATGTTATAAAATAACTCCGTCTTCTTGGCAAATACTAGAAGCTTCCTAGGATTTAAGCCACCTGCTGCTTCTAGATCTGACAGCTGTATCACTCATAATAGCTGGAGTCTTAGCCTGGCAAGCGCAGGGCAAGAGCACAGAACGTGCTCGATTGTTTCCTCCTCCAGCCCGCACTTCCTACATCTGCTATCACTGACCAAGCCTAATTTAAAGGCATGTGACGCCAGAAGGCAGTGTCCAGTCAGAATACCCGTCATGAGTCTACAGTCCTCTCTTTTTAATGATAGAAGCAACTTTGTTAGTCTAAGGTTGTAAGACCTGCACATAATCTTCGACACTTTACAGCCCGCGCTTGAACTCACGCCTTTCCTTTCGATCATGTGCACCTTTTGCCTTCGCTTAATTTCGCCCAGTCTAATTGGGACGTCTACGTAGCAAGCTTCAAGGGATGCGCCCTTTTTAGTTAATTCGTCCGCTTTTTCATTCCCATCTATTCCCATATGCCCTGGGACCCAATATAGATGTATGCTTCTCCCTGTCCCGATTCTCTCCAGGGACTGCTTACACTCTAACACGCATTTAGATGCTGTGGTATGCGAGATTATTGCCTTAATTGCTGCTTCACTGTCAATATAAAAGTTAACACGATTGCAGCTTGGGCTATTTTCTTCCAGGGTATCTACTGCTCTGGTTACGGCTACTATTTCCGCTTGGAAAACGCTACAGTAATCCGGCAGCCTGTAGAATCTGTTTATTTCCGGGTCAGCACAGTATACCGCAGACCTTAGTCCTTCCACTACTTTGGAACCATCTGTGTGCACATGTATCGCCTCGTCCGCCATTTGAGCACCCTTGCGCCAACCGTCCACCTCTATCAAGCTTTTCATGTTCTTACTTTTTTGTTCTTGAAAAACGAACGACCTGTTCCCAAAACAACAACCTTGTTCTTGAACTGACAACCGTTTTCTTGAAAAGAGAACGGCTGGTCTTAAAATATGAACAAATGTTCTATTAATGAGAACAATGTTCTTAAATTAAGAACAATGTTCTTAAGTTAAGTTAAAGAAAAAAGAAACGGTACAATTCGTGTGCACTACAATGTTAAATACAACATTTGGCACAAGCTATGAAGCAGTTGTAGTGGCCCAGCGGTTATGATGTTGCGGTTGCGATCGTGTGACGCGAGTTCGATCGCCGTCAAACTCTGAAGTTTTTTTAAACAATTTTTTTATATTCTATTTTTTAACTCTTGTTTTTCGATCAGCTCCATTCACATATGCACAGGTAATTCTCAACCTTGTTACATCATCAAATAATAAAAAATTCTCGATAAGAGAAATATATGAAAAAATGCATACTATACGTTTTTTCAAACATTTTGGAATTTTAATAATAATTTGTTTAGTTTAATATTTTTTATTAATGACAACAAATTATTTATTAATAAAAAAAAATGAATGGGTACTACCAAAAGTCAAGCACAAACCGTTCTAGAATTCAGACCGAAATATGTTAAATCGACCACAAATTGTTCTCGAAGCGTGAGAACGCAAAATCTTAAATCAAGCTCAAATAGTGCTTGAAATGAGCACAGAAGGTTCACACATCAATACCAAACTGGTCATAAAATACGAACGGTGTGCTTGGAAAAACCGTTCTTAAAACAAGCCCATCGGTCACGAGTTAAGAAAAAACGTACTTAACAGACTTTTTTCAACGAATGTTCTTAATTTTGAACGTGTTTCGTTCGTTTTAGAACGATTTATCTTTGAGTGTACAGTGCAGCTGTCGGGTTGTTTTCAGGGCTCCCGTAATGCTAAGCATTGATAGTCTGCATACCCCCTCTAATTTTTGAGATAGGTTGCTTTTTGTGTGGCTTTCGACCAAACAAGAACTCCATAGTATAGGATGGGGCTTACAATCACTGTAAAAACCCAATGAGAAAGAGAGGGCGATGAGCCCCACGTACACCCCAGCATTCTTTTACATGCATAAAGTTCCGTTGAAGCCTTCTTCACCCTCTCCTCCACGTTGAGCTTCCATGGCAGCTTACTGTCTAGGATGATCACCCCTCCTAATTAAGGCCTGATCCAATTTGGAACCTGGTACCTCTTTGTAAACAAAACCATATCCGTCTTATCCGCGAGAAGGTGGTGTTTCGGCCCAATATTCTTCATCTGAACTTGGCAGAAGCAAACTTTTTTCCGACTCGCTTGATGAGCTTTTCCTAGCTTGCTTAATCCTTGGTACTTTTGTAGTTTTACGGAGTTTCGATGTCTCGTTTGATCGATGTTTTTCTTTTCGGTTTTCAACATTTTTGATGCTTGCTGCCAAAGATGCCTTGCTTCTGAACGTCTGCCTATAGAGCTCGTTGTCTATTTTAGCTTAGGTGGTGGAGAAATCTCCCATGGTGTGATGGAATTCTTCAAGGCTGCTCTACTCGTGCAACTATTGGTTCGTTTGATACGCTTTCGTCTCTGAGTTGTGCGTTTTCAAGGACATTTTCTTGGCTTTGATGGATAAAATCGCTTTTTGAAACTTGTTCTTATCCAGTGCACTTGAATCCGTTACTCGCTATCTGTGCATTTTGAACTTAACATAAGCTAGCAAAAAGTTCTATAACATTTGAACCTCAAACCCCCCCCCCACCCCCGCCCGTAAATACGCCACTGCTTAGCAGGCTGATATCAAATATCGGAGGACCAACAGAAATCAAAAGGAAGCTGCTTATAGATATCACTCTATACACGATACTGTACGGACCCCAATTGCGGGCAAACACACTTCGTAAGAAGAATTGTTAGAAGCTGTACAGGCAACAGCAGCTCTAATAGTACCCTTTCGCTCATTGCACTGTATCAGGACCAGCCATACAAGTGATTAGCGGAACAATTGCGTCGACCTATTAGCACTGGAAAGAGTAAGGTTAAAGGAAACAAAAAAATCAGACCTATCAAAAATCATGAAAGATGCACAGCGAAATTAAAAACAGATATTAAAGCATGCGGGACCTGGATGCAGGAGCCAAAGAAGTTATGCGAAAGCGGTCCCGGGGTGGGCGATGGTTTCGAATGGGGTGGTTTTTAGTCTACGAACACATGGTTGGTGCGACGGTAGCAATTATGGCGCAGTAAAAATTTTACATCCCAACCCGCAAAAAAAAACAAGTAAAGGTGTCTAAGTTCGGGTGTAACCGAACATTATATACTCAGCGTGAGCTTCAATTGCACATTTCATTTCAGATAAATTACTTTTCTACATAACACGCGGCACCGCCCGTTTAAAAAAATTTCTCCCCATTTCCTCTTACAATAAAACTTGATAAGTGATATATCATTGATTCAAAACTATTTTTTGCTAAGTTATAGCTTATTATTCTAGGCTACGAGTTATGGCTTCCCAAACATAGAAAATTGTTTAGTCATAAAATGGGCGGTACCACGCCCATTTTTTTAAATTTGAAAATTTTCCTATTTATTGTTATAAATCCACTTGGGAAATTAAATACCATTTATATAAAGCTGTTTTTTACAAAGATGTTTTATATAAAAGTGGGCGTGGTCCTTAACCGATTTCGTAAATTTTTCTTCAAAGCATTCCTTATGGTACAGACAACCTCGCTGCCGAACTTTTTTACCATAGGCTTAACGATTTTTGATTTATGATTAATAATTGTAAAATTGATTTTATCACAAGTGGGCGGTGACACGCCCATTTTAAAAATTTTTTTCAAATTTTTATCAAGAGTCTCAATATCAATCCACATGTCAAATTTCAACATTCTAGGTGTATTATTTACTAAATACTCAGGTTTTTTGTGTTTTCCAAAATGTTATATATATAAAAAGTGGGCGTGGTTATTATCCGATTTCGCTCATTTGCTATACCAATCTCTTCTGGGTCCAGATAAGCTCGTGTACCAAATTTGGTGAAGATATCTTAATATTTACTAAGTTATAGTGTTAACGGACAGACGGACGGACGGACGGACATGGCTCAATCAAATATTTTTCGACGCTGATGATTTTGATATATGGAAGTCTTTATCTATCTCGATTCCTTTATACCTGTACAACCAACCGTTATCCAAGCAAAGTTAATATACTATGTGTGCAAAGCACGCTGAGTATATAGAATATTAAATTATTAGATAAACTATTTTATACTTTTAAACCGAGATCTTTATCCAATTTGTTCGAGTTTTTCTTTTGTTGTAATTAAGGAATTAACTTGAAACGTTACTAATAGAAAACTCAAAATCTAAACCACATGCGTACGTACTTAACATTTGGTTGGCTTTAATTTCCATACTTTTGCCTAATCCTGCAAATTCACACGCATACATACATATGTACATATGATTGTACATAATAACAACTCTACGCGTACATACGGCTGTATGTTCACCAAAAAAAAACAGAAAATTTTATTCGACAAAAGTGCATAATTAAGCCTTCATTCTTTATTTCGAAAGATTTGTGGCTTTTTAATTTTGTAAATTGTCTGGATTAGTGGGGTATAATCACCCCCCATGTGCATGTACCTCGGTACTTATAGAAATGGAAAGTTTAAGAATACGGGCATAATGTACAAACGCGACGAACTGGCACAATGGGCAATGAATACATACACATAAATTTTGAATATATCCATGTGTGAGCATATCAATATGTCCATAAGCATATAATAAAATAATAAATAAGCATATAAAAAACAGCAATTACCTACTGGAAGTCTCCCTTCCTGTAGAATGTTGAAAAAAAAAAAAATATGACACACCACCACTTCAAACACTTCACAAACATACATACATATGAATATTTTACACATAATATACATAGGTGTAATATGGTCACTAGCGATGCACAGAACTAAGGAACCGGATCTTTGAAAGAAAATTAGGTCTAATTGGTTATGAAATACTGTAAAATCCATTACAGCAATACTGGAAAGAGTTCTAAGGGACTTACAAATGCTGAGCTTAAGATCTACACCAAAAGTGCCGATATATGTGACCTGGAATCATGAAAGGGACCTATTGTGCGAAAACAAGTTTTCGAGAAAAACGCGTTTAAACTTTTTGTTTAGCTTGACTCTGTGTAGCGGCCGTCCGTTGTGAACGAATTTTGTAATTAAAATTTAAGTAACTTCCCGATAAGCTACAAGCCTGAAACTTGGAATATAGTTCAGAACCCGATGACAATGCAATAATAAGAAAAAAACTCGGAAAGGTGGCGCATGGATTGAAATATTTAAAACAAGTAAGGAAGGTTAAGTTCGGGTGTAACCGAACATTACATACTCAGTTGAGAGCTATGGTGACAACATAAGGGAAAATAACCATGTAGGAAAATGAACCGAGGGAAACCCTGGAATGTGTTTGTATGACATGTATATCAAATGAAAGGCATTAAAGAGTATTTTATGAGGGAGTGGGCCATAGTTTTATAGGTGGACGCCGTTTCCAGATATCGCCACAAAGGTGGAACAGGGGTGACCCTAGAATTTGTTTGTACAATATGGGCATCAAACGAAAGGTGTTAATGAGTATTTTAAAAGGGAGTGGGCCTTAGTTCTATAGGTGGACGCCGTTTCGAAATATCGCCATAAAGGTGGGCCAGGGTTGACTCTAGAATGCGTTTGTACGATATGGGTATCAAATTAAAGGTATAAATGAGGGTTTTAAAAGGGAGTGGTGGTTGTTGTATAGGTGGTCGCATTTTCGAGATATCGCCATAAAGGTGGACCAGGGGTGACTCTAGAATGCGTTTGTACGATATTGGTATCAAATAAAAGGTGCTAATGAGTATTTTAAAAGGGAATAATCCTTAGTTCCATAGGTGGACGCCGTTTCGAGATATCGCCATAAAGGTGGACCAGGGGTGACCCTAGAATTTGTTTGTTCAATATGGCTAACAAAATAAAGGTGTTAATAAGTATTTTAAAAGGGAGTAATCCTTAGTCCCAAAGGTGGACGCCGTTTCGAGATATCGCCATAAAGGTGGACCAGGGGTGACCCTAGAATTTGTTTGTTCAATATGGCTAACAAAATAAAGGTGTTAATAAGTATTTTAAAAGGGAGTAATCCTTAGTCCCAAAGGTGGACGCCGTTTCGAGATATCGCCATAAAGGTGGACCAGGGGTGACCCTAGAATTTGTTTGTACAATATGGGCATCAAACGAAAGGTGTTAATGAGTATTTTAAAAGGGAGTGGGCCTTAGTTCTATAGGTGGACGCCGTTTCGAAATATCGCCATAAAGGTGGGCCAGGGTTGACTCTAGAATGTGTTTGTACGATATGGGTATCAAATTAAAGGTATAAATGAGGGTTTTAAAAGGGAGTGGTGGTTGTTGTATAGGTGGTCGCATTTTCGAGATATCGCCATAAAGGTGGACCAGGGGTGACTCTAGAATTTGTTTGTACAATATGGGTATCAAAAGAAAGGTGTTAATGAGTATTTTAAAAGGAAGTAATCCTTAGTTCCATAGGTGGACGCCGTTTCGAGATATCGCCATAAAGGTGGGCCAGGGGTGACTCTAGAATTCGTTTGTGCAATATGGGTATCAAACGAAAGGAGTTAATGAGGATTTTAAAAGAAGGGATTGGGCCTTAATTCTATAGGTGGACGCCTTTTCGAGGTATTGCAATAAAGGTGGACCAGGGGTGACTCTAGACTTTGTTAGTACGATATGGGTATCAAATGAAAGGTGTTAATGAGTATTTTTAAAAGGGAGTGGGCCTTCGTTCTATAGGTGTTCGCCTTTTCGAGATATCGCCATAAAGGTGGACCAGGGGTGACTTTAGAATATGTTTGTACGATATGGGTATCAAATGAAAGGTGTTAATGAGTATTTTAAAATGGAGTGGGCCTTAGTTCTATAGGTGGACGCCGTTTCGAAATATCGCCATAAAGGTGGACCAGGGGTGACTCTAGAATGTGTTTGTACGATATGGGTATCAAATGAAAGGTGTTAATGAGTATTTTAAAAAGGAGTGGGCCTTAGTTCTATAGGTGAACGCCGTTTCGAAATATCGCCATAAAGGTGGACCAGGGGTGACTCTAGAATGTGTTTGTACTATATGGGCATCAAACGAAAGGTGTTAATAGTATTTTAAAAGGGAGTGGGCCTTAGTTCTATAGGTGGACGCCGTTTCGAAATATCGCCATAAAGGTGGACCAGGGGTCACTCTAGAATGTGTTTGTACGATATGGGTATCAAATTAAAGGTATTAATGAGGGTTTTAAAAGGGAGTGGTGGTTGTTGTATAGGTGGTCGCATTTTCGAAATATCGCCATAAAGGTGGACCAGGGGTGACTCTAGAATTTGCTTGTACAATATTGGTATCAAAAGAAAGGTGTTAATGAGTATTTTAAAAGGGAGTAATCCTTAGTTCCATATGTGGACGCCGTTTCGAGATATCGCCATAAAGGTGGGCCAGGGGTGACTCTAGAATTCGTTTGTGCAATATGGGTATCAAACGAAAGGAGTTAATGAGTATTTTAAAAGGGAGTAGGCCTTAGTTCTATAGGTGGGCGCCTTTTCGAGGTATCGCAATAAAGGTGGACCAGGGGTGGCTCTAGACTTTGTTAGTACGATATGGGTATCAAATGAAAGGTGTTAATGAGTATTTTTAAAAGGGAGTGGGCCTTCGTTCTATAGGTGTTCGCCTTTTCGAGATATCGCCCTAAAGGTGGACCAGGGGTGACTTTAGAATATGTTTGTACGATATGGGTATCAAATGAAAGGTGTTAATGAGTATTTTAAAAGGGAGTGGGCCTTAGTTCTATAGGTGGACGCCGTTTCGAAATATCGCCATAAAGGTGGACCAGGGGTGACTCTAGAATGTGTTTGTACGATATGGGTATCAAATGAAAGGTGTTAATGAGTATTTTAAAAGGGAGTGGGCCTTAGTTCTATAGGTGAACGCCGTTTCGAAATATCGCCATAAAGGTGGACCAGGGGTGACTCTAGAATGTGTTTGTACAATATGGGCATCAAACGAAAGGAGTTAATAAGTATTTTAAAAGGGAGTGGGCCTTAGTTCTATAGGTGGACGCCTTTTCGAGATATCGCCATAAAGGTGGACCAGGGGTGACTGTAGAATGAGTTTGTACGATATGGGTATCAAATTAAACGTATTAATGAGAAGTGGTGGTAGTTGTATATGTGAAGGCGTTTTCCAGATATCGACCAAAATGTGGACCAGGGTGACCCAGAACATCATCTGTTGGATTCCGGTAATTTATTTATACATGTAATACCTGCCAAGATTTTAAGGGTTTTTTATTTCGCCCTGTAGAACTTTTCATTTTCTTCTACTTAATATGGTAGGTGTCACAACCATTTTATAAAGTTTTTTCTAAAGTTATATTTCGCTTCAATAAAACAATCCAATTACCTTACCATGTTTCATCCCATTTTTCGTATTTGGTATAGAATTATGGCATTTTTTTCATTTTTCGTAATTTTCGATATCGAAAAAGTGGGCGTGGTCATAGTCGGATTTCGTTCATTTTTCATACCAAGATAAAGTGAGTTCAAGTAAGCACGTGAACTAAGTTCATTAAAGATATGTCTATTTTTGCTCAAGTTATCGTGTTAACGGCCATGCGGAAGGACAGACGGACGACTGTGTATAAAAACTGGGCGTGGCATCAACCGATTTCGCCCATTTTCACAGAGAAGAGTTAGCGTCATAAAATCTATGCTCCTACCAAATTTCAAAAGGATTGGTTAATTTTTGTTCGATTTATGGCGTTAAAAGTATCCTAGACAAATTAAATGAAAAAGGGCGGAGCCACGCCCATTTTGAAATTTTATTTTATTTTTGTATTTTGTTGCACTATATCAACACTGGAGTTGAATGTTGACATAATTTACTTATATACTGTAAAGATATTAAATTTTTTGTTAAAATTTTACTTTAAAAAAAATTTTTTTTTAAGTGGGCGTGGTCCTTCTCCGATTTTGCTAATTTTTATTAAGCGTATATATAGTAATAGGAGTAACGTTGCTGCCAAATTTCATCATGATATCTTCAACGACTGCCAAATTACAGCTTGCAAAAGTTTTAAATTACCTTCTTTTAAAAGTGGGCGGTGCCACGCCCATTGTCCAAAATTTTTCTAATTTTCTATTCTGCGTCATAAGTTCAACTCATCTACCAAGTTTCGTCGCTTTATCTCTCTTTTGTAATGAATTATCGCAATTTTTCTGTTTTTCGAAATTTTCGATACCGAAAAAGTGGGCGTGGTTATAGTCCGATATCGTTCATTTTAAATAGTGATCTGGGAAGAGTGCTCAGGAACCTACATACCCAATTTCATCAAGATACCTCAAAATTTACTCAAGTTATCGTGTTAACGGACGGACGGACGGACGGATCCTGATTATTTTGATATATGGAAGTCTATATCTACCTCGATTCCTTTATATATGTACAACCAACCGTTATCCAATCAAACTTAATATAATCTGTGAGCTCTGCTCAACTGAGTATAAAAATCGTATTTGTGGTCCGATTTGGCTTTAAATGTGACATGTGAAAAAAACTAAGAAAGATAGCAGTTTGTTCCATTGGAAAGAGCGTTAAATTTCTTATAAGAAGCACTCAAAAAGTGAACAACGGTAGTTTCGCACAATAGGTTCCTTTCATGATTCCAGGTCACATATGTTCTTCAGGCAAGATCCTAAAATACCAAAGGCATGGATCGTGTGTGAAAGCAGCGTGAGCTACCTATTAATTTTTCTAACAAACTCAGCTAACGGAAATTTTTAAGATTAGATTATCTTTGAACGTGTTTTTGAATAAACATTATAGCTTAGCAGACTGTGGGTTTCAACAGGGCGTTAATGCAAACATTCTGTTTCTGATTTTGGTAAACAGAAGTTCGATTTCCACCTGAGCTAACGAAAACTACTTGTTCTATGCATTTTTTTTTTTTTTTCAGATATTGTATTTAACGATTACCCAGAACAACCAACTGAGGTTTTCACGAATAGCACGCAGTTATCAAGCACCACTGTGATATATTTTAGTGCTGAGTTTCGGGAATGTACATTAAAATTTTTCTATTTGCTGAACGCGTTAACAAAAAAATAAAATTTCGAAATGTAGAATTTCGTACTTCGTAAGCCGATATCTATTTTTTGGAGGCTAAGTTCGAAAAACGGAGATAGTACTTTGTTTACTTAAGCCTCAATCTCTACAAAAAGTTGGTTTTGTCCAATACCCAGAAAAAAAGTTGATTTTGTCGCATAGTGTTATTATTATAAATATGAAACAACAGGTTTGACTCACTTATTTACTTTGACTTCGCCTGTTCATGATATTTGGCATATCTTTATTAACTTTTCAATGCAAACCCTGCAATTTTTCCTCCAAAAATATCATGAGTTTCAGGTCTAAGTATAATAAAAATCAGGTAAAATAATAGTTGAAATAAATATTGAAAGTTCTATAACTTCTTTGTTTATTATTTTAGTAATATGGTTTCAAAGCACCATTTTCTTGAATTTTTAAGTACTTTCGTTTGATAAGGAAAAAAACATACATTAGGGGGTAAAATTTTGTTAGCTGACCTAATCATGTGAAAACGACTTTATAGCTTAAAAGGACATTAAACGGAAATGTGAAGCTTCTCAAGGCCAAATTTATGACTTATCAATTTTAAAAATCGGACGTCAAATAACCAAGTTACAACGAAAATACATTTTCGGCTGTATTTCGATGGATCAAAAAAAATTAAAAAAAAATTTTCCGAAACCCTCTCAACATAATCTTCAAATTTAGGGGCGGACATTAGCAACTTTTTTTTTGTAGGGGGACCAACCCAGTCTAATATACATCCCTGGTCTGCTATGTAAATCTTAACATTATATTTCTACACATTTTTCAGTTTATATTCAGAAAATTACCATTCATAATCATATTCAGAAGTTTGTTCAAAAACTTACAATAAATATTAGGAAAATAAATTTCATATTCAGCAAGTTGCAATTCATATTTAGAATTTCAATTCCAAAAAAATTGAGTTATTTATATGAGCTACGCGTGTTTTTGCGTGCATGTACGGAATTCATTTTTCAAATTTTGATTTTCTCATATCCTATATAGAAAAAATTGATGCAGTGATTATCTTAAGCGTTGTTTTTACATGTTAATTTACTCTCGTTCGCTTATACTAAGAGCTCAAGAAATGCCTAAAAAAATTGTATTTGTCAAATAGTATCCACCTCTTAAGAAACCTCACCTTCAACTCACATCAACTTTATGCTACCTTTTCTAAAGATTTTTTAACAAACGTGCATAGAGGAGCCCTGGTTTGAACAAGAAATATATCGACTGCTGTGTGGAATATCACTTTATCTCGGCTGCCGTTTCGAAAACGCCCTATTGCAAAATTTTTTTAAAAAAGATAGGTCGAATTCGGTTGAAGCCAAGGTCAAAATGTATTCAATTTGAGCTCATATAGGCCGCTCTTTAACCTAATTCTGAGATTGGTCGTTTTTGTAACAAATTCTGAAATAGGGCTTTTCCGAAACGGCCGCCGAGTTACGGTGATATTTCACTCAGTGGGCGATATGTGCGTATCTTTATTTCTTAAGCAGCGACCCAGTAACAACACAGTCGGTTAAAAAGCAGGGATAACAGTGACTGTATTTGTGATTTCTTTGAATGAAAATTGCAAGTCTATTCGAGCACAAGTGTTCTCTTTCTTTTATTTATTGCATTTTTTTCAATTCGAATATATTAGTTTTAACAAATTTTCTTCATTGCTGAATCTGACTTTCGTGTCCCTGCAAGACACCACTTGAAAGATAGCATAGAGATTAAGACAATTTCAAAATTATTGGCTGCTACTCGTATTAATTTTCAAACAAGAAATATATAGGAAATTTTTCTTGAGCGTTTTCTTTTGATGTAGATGTCGTGCTAAAGACTTAGCCAATTTCCAAAATAAGCACTCTACATTTTTTTAGCTTTTAATTATGGTGGAGTTAAAAAACGGTTGATAAGGAAACTAGGGTTAGTGCTTATTTGATTTTGCGATTTGCTATAAAATTTTTTTATAAATTTTTAATTTTTTCGCAACACTTTTTTGTATTAGTTTCTAACCCTGTACTTATATACGAGCCGGACCCCTGCGCATCTTGCGCAACCAATATAAAAGTCTCTTATCATATATCAACAAAAATCAGCTGTTCTATCAATCAATTAAAACTTACAGCTTGCGCTGCCATCTAGCGTATAATAGCAACTGCCAGTAATACAGTGCAAATATTCACAATAGTTCCATAGTACAAATAGATTTCTTTATGTGCTCACAATCGTTTATTTTTAACAAATTATTTTAATAAAATATAGCTAAACAAAAGCTCTACGACCAAAATTGCCCAAAGCTCGCTAATAGCCCGAATCTCTATCTTTACAACCAAAACTTTATTTATAGATTTGGATTCCAAATAAGAGCGAAAAAGGAACCCGTACATAACAACAGCAATTAGAAATAATATATATGATATTCATATCCATTACTTGCATGTAACCGCACTTGATAGAAACGGTGCTATAAGTACTCACTACGAGTACAGCACATCACTAGTATAAAATTATTGTTAATATGTAAAATGCAGGTTCGACTCTCAATAAAAACCTACTGCGCCAAATACAGAGACCGTGAGGCAAGAAATAAATGCATACATACATTCCATTCATTTATGAAATACTGCATGTGGGTTGCATACAATATATGTACATATATACCTACATTAACCGATGTATACACAAACATTTACTGCTTAAGGGTGACTTGACCGTTGCTTTTTTTTTTTCAAAAGCATTTACCCTCTATCGCAAGATCTAACACTGTCACTGTGGACTATGTGAATATATGTCACATTCCGAGGACATACGCCAAGAGACTCTTAAGACGAGACTCTTTTCAACGGAGATAGACAATGAAATAATTTTAAAGGTAAAATGTAAATAACAACATGATATATAAACAAGTAAGGAAGGCTAAGTTCGGGTGTAACCGAACATTGCATATTCAGCTGAGAGCTTTGGAGACAAAATAAGGGAAAATCACCATGTAGGAAAACGAACCTAGGGTAAGCCTGGAATGTGTGCGTATGACATGGGTATCAAATGAAAGGTATTAAAGAGTATTTTAAAAAGAAGTGGGCTCTAGTTCTATAGGTGGACGCCTTTTCGAGATATCGCCATAAGGGTGAACCAGGGGTGACTCTAGAATGTGTTTGTACGATATAGGTATCAAATTAAAGGTATTAATAAAGGTTTTAAAAGGGAGGGGCCCTTAGTTGTATATGTGAAGGTGTTTTCGGATATCGACCAATATCATCTGTCGGGTACCGCTAATCTATATATATAAAAAGAAGTGTACATTTTGATTGTCACTCCATAACTCAAGAACGGATAGAAAGATTGCCATGAAATGTTTAGGAAAGATACAGGAAGGAGAGATGATGGTTAGTTGATTTTGAAATCCCAAATCGGTTTAGCCATTCTTGAGTTATGATTTTTTTAGAAAAAATTCAAAATTTGAAAATTTGGTATATAAATTTGCCTATATTAGTATTTACGATCCTTTTTTCCCGGAAGTTAACCAGAGACTGACTGGGACTGGG
Organism: Eurosta solidaginis; assembly: GCF_040869045.1. NCBI lineage: Eukaryota > Metazoa > Arthropoda > Insecta > Diptera > Tephritidae > Eurosta > Eurosta solidaginis. The sequence goes on along the minus strand of NC_090319.1, from coordinate 344,076,932 downwards.
ATTAGAACTAGGACCGGAACTGAGACTCGGAGTGGGACTGGGACTGGGACTGGAACAAAATACATACCACCCTCTGGGACAGGCAATAAGGGATGAAGAAGAATGAGAAGAAGGGGAGAGAAGAGAAAAGAGAGAAGTAGAAGGATACTGAGAAAGAAATAGAATGAGACGAATATGGAGATAGATGAAGCGAAAAAGAAGAAAGGAGGAGTGAATAAAAGGATCAGGAAAAAGTGAAGAAGGGTGGGGGAGGGCGGAGTTAGACGGAAAAAGCTTATTAAAAAATGCAGATAGGCCAAATTTAGGGCAGAACAACGTCTGCCAGGTCTGCTAGTTTATTTATATATGTAATTCCACGAACAGTATTCCTGCCATGATTCCAAGGGCTTTTGATTTCGCCCTGCAGAACTTTTTCATTTTCTTCTCCTTAATATGGTAGGTGTCACACCCATTTTACAAAGTTTTTATAAAGTTATATTTTGCGTCAATAAACCAATCCAATTACCATGTTTCATCCCTATTTTCGTATTTGGTATAGAATTATGGCATTTTTTTCATTTTTCGAAGAGAATGTGTATAAAAACTGGGCGTGGCTTCAACCGATTTCGCCCATTTTCACAGAAAACAGTTACCGGGATAGAAGCTATGCCCTTACCAAATTTCACAGGATTGGTAAATTTTTGTTCGACATATGGCATTAAAAGTATTCTAGACAAATTAATTTTTGTATTTTTATTTAGCACACATATAGTAATAAGTGTAACGTTCCTGCCAAATTTCATAATGATATCTTCAACGACTGCCAAATTACAGCTTGCAAAACTTTTAAATTACCTTCTTTTAAAAGTAGGCGGTGCCACGCCCCATGTCCAAAATTTTACCAACTTTCTATTCTGCGTCATAAGGACAACCTACCTGTTTCATCGCTTTATCCGTCTTTGGTAATGAATTATCGCAATTTTTCGGTTTTTCGAAATTTTCGATATCGAAAAAGTGAGCGTGGTTATAGTCTGATTTCGTTCATTTTAAATAGCGATCGGAGATGAGGGCGCAGGAACTTACATGCCGAATTTCATTAAGATACCTCAAAATTTACTCAAGTTATCGTGTTTACGGACGGATGGACGGACGGGCGGACGCACATGGCTAAATGAATTTCTTTTTTCGCCCAGATCATTTTGATACATAGAAGTCTATATCTATCTCGATTAGTTTATTCCGTTACGGACTACCGTGATGCGAACAAAATTATAATACTCTGTGAGCTCTGCTCAGCTGGGTATAAACAAAATCGGTATCTGAAGGGGAATTTAAATATTAAAGCAAAGAGGATACTTGTTAAGAAGTGATGGGGACAAAATAAGTTACGTATATCGTCTTTGTGGAAATTAATTATGACAGCAATACGGTCTGGTTAAAAGGATGTCACGAGGTTAGAAAAATTGTTATACCATTAAGCCATTTTATTTTCATTATAATGAAAGCGAAACAGGCACTTAAAGTTCAACGAAAAGCCAACGGATACGTTCTTCATACACGGTACCACATTAGTATACGCTATAGCCACGACCCGTTAACGAATCGGTTATTTACATTTGTAAGAAAAAGTGTGATATTATATCAATCTGTCAAAAAAATGTAAATACTTACTGTACATTTAAAGAACTTTTTTTGTTTCGTAGAAAACGTTGAAAAGCTTCAGGTTCTTATTTTTTATGTAAGCGTAAGCGTAGTCTTTGTAAGAGGAATACTACACGGGAGATGACTGTAGAATGTAAATTCAGGCGCAGTGGCTCATATTATGTACTGTATGGAGTACTAGAGCATATGCGTTTGGTGTAATATTGGTATGTGTACTGTTTTTTTTTTTTTTTTTTTCATTTTTTATTGGACGTTGCTGTAGGGCACTACCCGCAAGTGGCCCGATGAAACTAGGCTAATCCTGTTTATGTCTCCACACTCCGTGGGACCGCCGTTAGGCATGACGTCACGGGGGAGAAAGGCGATTTAGTCGTCACTACTTCGCATGCGCATTTTGCGTCATAACTGTAAAGGCCATCTTGCTCACAGCAGTCTAACAATCTATTCGCCTGCACATTCGGGGAACTAAATTCCTAATGGAAGGCTTCTCTCGAAAAACTATGTGTACAGAGAGTATTTCGCCGTGAAAACCAGGACAGTGAAACATAACGTGTTCTACGCTAATTCGATGGGACAGTGTGGACAGAAAGGATCCTCCTCTATCCCACACTTATGTAGATATCAATATCTGTGTGAGGTGCTAATCTAGTTCGCTGTATTTTCGCTCGTACCATTCCGCTATATTACGAAATAGCATGAAGGTCCAGCGCCCTTTTCCCGATTCTTCCCAACGTTCTTGCCACCTAACTATTGTTCGTGACCTTGCGCTTTTCATAGCATCTTCAGATGCTCGGCTGATTCCAATGCCATACAAATCGGCCATACAAATCGGCTATTTCACCTGAGAGTGGAACTACAGGGATTTTCCTGGATAAACCATGGATCGCGTCGTCGGACACCGTCCGATAAACACATGCTATTCGTATAGCAGTGGTATGGTAGGCTGTTTGTATGTCTTTTTGGTGCACCATTTTAGATCCGTACCATACTGGTGCTACATATAATATTATTGAGCTGGTTGCATTGGATAATATCTGATGTGTAGCTTCGCCTGAGCCGCCGATGTTGGGAATTTTTCCCGTTAGGGCTCCACTGACTCTAGAAACTCTCTCACCCACCGCCCTGAAGTGCTCTTTAAAAGTTAGTTTTGAGTCAGTGTTTACTCCTAGATATTTCAAGAAACGCTTTGAATTTATTTGATAATCTCCTATGGTTAAGACTAACTCATCCACAGTCCGCTTTGAGCTCACCAAAACCGCTTTTGTCTTATTGCTGACCATCTCCAGCCCCATGTTCGTCAGCCATTCCTTTATTCTTCCCACGACGTCATTACATAATTCTGGAAGCAGATCAAGTTTCTCGGCCACTGCTACAACGACAATATCATTTGCCTAGGCCACAATTGCTGTGCCTCTGGGAAGGGCGATTTGTAGCACACCGTCATGCATCGCATTCCATAGCGTTGGACCTAAAACGGATCCCTGAGGTACACCACCCGTGATGTTATGCTTTCTAGGTCGCTCATCCGTATGAAAAAGGAGTACTCTGTCGCTTAAATAGCTATCAATTATTCTAAGCAGGTAAGCAGGTATGTGTACTGTATAAAGTACTAGAGAATACGCAGCGTAGGCGTAGTTAGTGGTATTGGTATGCTGTATGGAGTAATGGCCGAGCCATAATGAATTGTTTTATTTAGATGCCTTCAACACAATATTATGCACGCCAGTAACATCGCCACAATCTCGCAAAACATTGCGTTTGTAAATATAAAGAAACTTCAGACTTAGCAATTGAAGTTTATTTCGCCTTACCCATTCACATACAAAATTTCGCGAAGCACTCCTACAGACATTCTCACTATACAAGAAAAATACTTGCTAACATATTTTGTCTTCTATTTATTTGTTAAAAAGCAATTTTTAACTTAGAAAAATGTTAGAGAAGTACCAACAAGTGGGAAAATAATTTCACTTGCAAAGTGTGAAAACACCCTTGCCCAAAGCAAATGTCGAATTCTTCTTCTTATGCTTTTCTTGCAACAAAAGTTGGCAGACGGCTACTTATTCACGTCAGATGGCGCTAGTGTTGTCGATCTGTGGCGGCTCACACCGACATCTATCCGTGAAGTCACGAAATTGACATGAAATATTTATGTACACAGCTGATGCAATTTGTGGATTCTATTGTATTGTATTTTATTTGTATTATATGTGTATGAATTTCTAGAATCTTCCTGGAATAATAAAAGAATTGTTCATTCTTGTTTGTAACTCCAAAGTGGTGACTACCGAATTCCGAACGTGCGCAACTAATACGTACTTATATAGATTCAGCCTAGTAGCAGGCACAGCGAATCGACGAGTATACATACATATAATGCCGCATTGCAATTTAAGATCAAACAACGACGAGCCAGCAGACGAGTAAGAGAATTTTTATGATAGTCGCAGTATTGAAATGGAGTCAAACAACGTAAATGCACAATTGCAATTAATGCAAAACGAGTTACAACAACTAAACATCGCTTATGCACAGCAAGCAAATCGTCGCTCAAATGTACAAAGGGTTCATGTACCAAAATTCAATAAGGTAAACCCACACATATGGTTTGCGCAGCTTGAGCGTTCCTTTCGGCTCAGCAATATTACAGATGACATTGATATGTTTGATTTAGTTACGATACATTTAGATGAAGATATAATTCTTAGTATTGAGGATCTCGTTTCTGCACCGCCGGATAAAAATCGATATGTAACACTTAAATTGCGTTTACTTGATAAATACTCGGAATCGTCCGAATGCAAACTAAAACGTTTGCTGCAAGGTGGAGCAATATCAGGTATGAAACCAAGTGACATTCTCGCATACATGAAACGATTAGCACCAAATCCGGGGTGCGAGCCAGTAATACCTACACTTTTCATGAATCAAATGCCATTATCAATTCGACCGCTACTGTCTGTTTGGAAGGAAAATGATTTGACGCAATTAGCCAAGATTGCTGATAAAATGCTGGAATCAACTGATACCAACGCTGTTTGCGCAGTATCAGATTTGCAACAAACAACTTCCGACTCTGTAGAAGCGCTTTCCCGTACAGCATCAGGGGGTAGTAGAGACAGGATGCAGGAGGTCCTCGAAAATATTAGGAAACTGCAAGCTGATGTCAAAATGCTCAAGGAAGGCACCAGAGGATCGCGTTCACCAATGCGATCTCCTAGACGAAGTGGTAGTACTGAGCGTGTGCAAGGTGGAATGTGCTATTTTCACAAAAAGTTTGGTGCAGATGCGCGTAAATGTCGTCGAGGTTGTAGCAATTGGAATCAGCCAAAATAAAACGGCTGCCGTCTAACTTGCTGGTTGACGGCAGCCCAACGTATATCAGCAGCACATATAATTATTCCAAACTGGGCACTAACGAAGTCAATGAGCCTCGTTTGCATATTTTTGATAAACATAGTAAAATCCGATTTCTTATTGATTCCGGATCTGTTGTTTCCGTAGTCCCTCGTACAATGGTAAAGATAAAAACAAAAATAAATGCTTTGCAATTATACGCCGCAAATAAGACGACGATTGAGACCTATGGGACTCATATCCTTAGAGTAGATTTAGGTCTTCGACGACCGTTCAGCTGGCCCTTCATTGTTGCAGATGTCCATACTGCTATAATTGGAGCAGACTTTTTAACTAAATTCAATTTGCTTATTGATTTGCAACAAAATAGGCTAATCGACGGTACCACAAAATTATCAGTTGATGGCATTGTTCTAAATGCCACAGATTTTTCAGTTTCTACCATTAGCGAGTGTAATGATTTCAGGGGAGTGTTAGCAAGGTTCGTTGACGTAACGAGATTGCCAACAACATACCATACCAACAATAAGCAACACAACGTTGTTCACCATATCGAGACAACAAGAAGTCCCATAGCTAATCGACCACGTAGATTGGCAGGGAAAAAACTGGCGGTGGCAAAAGAAGAAGTAAACTTTTTGCTGGAGCATGGAATTTGCCGACCATCAAAAAGTCCCTGGGCTAGTCCCTTGCATATGGTGGCTAAGAAAAATGGTGGATGGCGAGCTTGTGGCGATTACCGCAAGCTTAATGCTGTTACAGTACCCGACAGATATCCAGTCGCACACATTCACGATTTTTCCGAGAGATTGTATGGAAAAACGGTGTTTTCCACCATTGATTTGGTGCGGGCATATTACCAGATACCGATGGCAGAACTGGATGTACAAAAGACTGCTGTATGTACACCATTCGGTCTCATCGAATTCCTTTATATGCCATTTGGTTTGAAAAATGCTTCTCAAACTTTTCAACGATTTATGGATAGTATATTTAGAGGCATTGATTTTGTCTACTGTTATATTGATGACATCCTTATTATGTCTGAATCGTACGACGAGCATGAAAAACACCTACACACGGTATTAGCAATACTTCAGAAGCATGGATTGGGTATCAATGCCAGTAAATGCCAGTTTGGCAAAACTCAGGTACGTTTCTTAAGTTATATTATCGACAATGAGGGGATACGTCCTCCGCCGGATCGTGTTGATTCTATCATTAATTTTAAGCGCCCTCAAACAAGAGGCGAGCTAGGAAGATTTCTTGGTATAATTAATTATTATCGACGCTGCATTCCAAATGCATCTAAAATTCAAGCCCCTCTTAGCTAAGTTACACGGGGATTGAAAAAGAATGACAAGCGGGTAGTAAATTGGACCCCAGAACTAATTGAGGCTTTCGAAAACTGTAAGCAAAGTATAGCAAACGCGGTAATTTTATCGCACCCGGCGCCTGAAGCCGACTTAGCCCTGATATGTGACGCATCCGATACTGCTATAGGCGCTGCCTTGGAGCAGCGAATTCGTAATGTATGGTGTCCTCTTGGATTTTATTCGCGTAAACTCACCGATACTGAAAAAAAATACAGTGCTTACGATCGTGAACTGCTAGCGATATATGATGCCATACGCTATTTCAGGCACATATTGGAGGCACGATTATTTGTTATTAAAACAGACCACAAGCCGTTGACGTACGCATTTTCTCAGAAGCCCGAAAAAGCCTCTCCGCGCCAACTTCGACATTTAGATTTTATTTCGCAGTTCACGACCAATATTGTACACCTCGCTGGTTCAGAAAACGTTGTTGCCGACGCATTTTCACGTCTTAATGTCATTTCTATGCCGACTGAGATTAACTTGGAGAGATTTAAGGAGGCACAAAATGAAGATTCGGAGTTGAGCGAAATTTTGCAAGGGTTATCACCGCTCAAATTGCAACAAGTCGACCTTGGCAATAATGTTAACGCATATTGTGACCTATCTACAGGTTCCGTAAGGGTCTATATTCCTCAAACTTTGCGATATTCTGTTTTCATTTCAGTGCACGGTTTATCTCATCACAGCGGAAGAGCGACGCTACAGCAAGTGCGACGAAAATACGTGTGGCCATCGATGAGGAAAGATGTAAACTTTTGGGCTCGTAATTGCCTCCCATGTCAGCGGGCCAAAATTCATCGACATAATTCACAACTACCCAACAAAATAGATATGCCAGACAACCGTTTTGATCATGTGCACTTGGACCTTGTAGTCATGCCATTGGTTAATGGCTATCGGTACTGCTTGACGATGATCGACCGTTTTTCACGATGGCCAGAAGCAGTACCACTGAAGGACATGTCTGCCGAAACAGTGGCAAATGCATTTTGGACATGTTGGGTGGCACGTTTTGGTTGCCCTAAAACGATAACTACTGACCAAGGGGCACAGTTCGAGTCCGATTTATTCAAATCATTAGCCAAAATGTTGGGTAGTAAGCACATACACACAACTGCATACCATCCGCAGTCGAATGGTTTGATTGAACGCTGGCACCGATCATTTAAAGCGGCCTTGATGTGTAATTCTGGAGAAAATTGGACAGAGCTATTGCCAATGGTTTTGTTGGGATTGAGAACCTGTTATAAAGAAGATATCGACGCATCGGCTTCGGATTTACTTTACGGGAGTCACATACGCGTACCAAACGAGTTCTACGACAATTTGGATAAACCAGTTAATACCAAAGATTGTGCTAAGAAATTTCGAGATTGCATGAGAATGGTTCGGCCAAATCCAACAGCCCATCATATCAAGAGGAGGTTGTTCACTCATAAGCATTTAACAGACTGTACTCATGTTTTGTTAAGAACAGACGCAGTGCGCGAACCTCTTGAGCCACCTTATTCTGGGCCCTACGAGGTGGTTAAGCGTTCAACTGATCGTGTTTATGTTATCAAAATCGACGGAAAAGAGGTTGCAGTCTCAACGGAGCGCCTTAAGCCTGCATTTTTTATCGATGATTCGTATGCTACAGAAATTGTGAAGCCGCTTAGGACATATGAGCGCTCAAAAAGAGTAAAGTTCGCTCCCGGCCTGGTTACTGGAAGGGGAGTAGATGTGGCGGCTCGAACCGACATCTATCCGTGAAGTCACGAAATTGACATGAAATATTTATGTACACAGCTGATGCAATTTGTGGATTCTATTGTATTGTATTTTATTTGTATTATATGTGTATGAATTTCTAGAATCTTCCTGGAATAATAAAAGAATTGTTCATTCTTGTTTGTAACTCCAAAGATCTGCCTTTCTCCATATAAATACGTGCAATCTACTCATCATGCATAACACTTCTTTGAACGCATCTATGTGAGGAACTTCCCTGTAGCTAGGCCATTTGAGTGTAAATACAGTCACTTCACTGTAGCGTTATATGGGAGCAAGGAACGTGATAGAGTTGATATGAGGGAAATCACACAACAACTCAAGGCAAATATGTCACCCACATATAAATTAACGTTTCTGAGCATATACAGAATTTTTATGCATGCAAGTTCTCGAACAGATGTATACACTGCTGTTTTGGAAATAAAGAGCCACAGCAAACATAAGCAAGTGCTGAAGTTTTATTACTGACACAAGATGTGTTCACACAAACAAAGCACCTGGTAAGGTATTAAGGTTTAAGTTGAAATTAGTTTCTATTTAGGGTTTTGTTAGTTGTAACATAATTGTACATTATTTGGTCAGATATAAATAAAGTACGAACACAGAAAAAAATAATATAAAATAAAATAAATTTGGATTAAATAAAATTAAAAATAAATAAATAATATAAAGTAAAACAAAACGAAATAAAAAAAAAATAAAATTTAATTAATTTAAATTAAATTAAATTAAATTAAATAAATTTAAACAGAATAAAATGCAACAAAAATAAATTAAATATAATAAAATAAAATAGAATAAAATAAAGTAAGATAAAATATAATGAAATGAATTAAAATAAAGTGAAATGAAATGAAATATTATTATATAAATTATATCAAATTAAATGAAATTAAATTAAATTATTTAAAATTAAATGATATAAAACAAAAATAAAATAAACATAATATAATAAAATAGAATAAATTAAATTTATTAAAATAAAATAAAACAAAACAAAAAAAAAAACATATAATATAATAAAATAGAATAAAATAAAGTAAGATAAAATATGATTATATGAATTAAAATAAAGTGAAATGAAATGAAAACCCGTTATATAAATTAAATCAAATTAAATTAAATTAAATAAATTTAAATAAAATAAAATAAAACAAAAATAAATTAAATATAAAATAATAAAATAGAATAAAATAAAGTAAGATAAAATATAAAAAATGAATTTAAAAAAAGTGAAATGAAATGAAATAACATTATATTTAATTAAAGAAAATAAAAATAAAACAAATTGAACTAAATTAAATTAAATAAAGTTAAATAGAATAAATGCTACCTGGACTAGTTGAGAAATTGAAAAGGAAAACCCTCTCTCGGCAAACGAAAATCATGCTATACAAGTGGCGTACCCGTCCTTGCTTTATAGTGCAGAAGCATAGACCATGACAACATCAGATGAAGCGGCTCTGGGAGTGTTCGAGAGAAAAGTTCTTCGAAAGGTTTACGGACCTCTACGCATTGGCGACGGCGAGTACAGAAGAAGATTTAATGATGAGCAACGTTGGCTAGGCCATGTTATGCGAATGAAAAATGACGCTCCAACTAAGAAAGTATTTTTTATCGGAACGCGTCTATGGAAGCAGAGGAAGAGGGCGCCACCACTAAGCTGGAAGGACCAGGTGGAAAACGTTTTATATTCCCTTGGTGTGACCAATTAGAGCCAGTTTAAAGGAGCGACTGTCGCGCCTTTTTGGACAACATAGCCGTTTAGACGGTTAAGCGCCAACTAAGTACGTAAGCAAGGTCCACAGGTATAGTGAAATGTGCACACAACTGAATTTATTTTATACGCCGGTGCTACATCCTGGCTGCACTTTTTGTCATAATTTGTTTCCCCCAAAGAATTTAACCTAAATGTGCATTAGCAGTTAGTATATTAAGAAAATTAGCTACTTACCATCTGACCGTCCTGTCCAACAATTGGCCGGCGCGGCTATAGTCAACATGATTAGCATTAAAATCATAAGATGTGCTGACCAATGCGGCACCACACCGATTACACCGAAAGAGCTCACATGTTTTCGCAATAGACTTGGTAGTGTAGATAGAAAATTGTTGTTGTAGCGTTGTAGTAATTGGAAACGTTGTTGTTGTATTTTACTATCCTGTCGTAGTGCTTCACTACATCCCAATACATTACACACATCTTCTGTTGCACTACACAATCCGCTATGTTCCTCTTCTCCTCCCTTTAATGCTTCATTCTCTTCAAGCTCCACCTTCCCTTTTTTATTTGCAGCCATACAAATATCACTTTTGTCCTTCTTAAAGCACCTGCAGTCTAATTTTATCGTTGTATGCGAATTTTCTTTTAAAGCTCCCCTCACCACAGTCGGAGCACAACTATTCAACGACGTCGTCGTCACATTTATATTGTGGGCGAATCTAGTCGTCAAACAATTTCTTCTTGCTGTTGTAAAAACTGAGGCAAGTAATTCAAACGACTCTTTCCATTTGTTGCCAACTCTATGGGACAACATTAATGTGGGTCGTGGTAATATTCTATGCCGCCATTGTGTTGTCGTACTTGTTGTTGCTGGTGCTTTGTGCGTTGGAACATCGTTGTTATTCAGTTGAATGTTTGAATGTTGTTGTTGTTGGATTAACGTTGTCATTAGCGCTGTGCGCCCAACGTTTGGGTTTAGTTGTGGCACAGCAGCAACAACAACTAAATTTTCTATTCTATTATCTTCCTCGTCCTCCTTCTCCTCTTTCACCTTCTTCTCAATTGGCATAACTAATTGTCTTTTTTTGTTTTTGCTTATACTAATATCATGATTATTATAATTATTATCCTTTAGGCAAGTGCGTGCTTGTTGTGTCTTCAACGTGCTTGTTGTCGCTGCTGTAGCATAGGCGACGTTCTTTGAGCGCGACCACGGTGATACAGAGGCTACAGTTTCGTATGATGATAACAAAGTTGGCGTTGACGTATATCCTAAAACCACTGCCGCTGGTGATCGATTTTCCTGTGGGGTGGAGCCTGTGACTAGCTCAAGCGTAGATTTTATAATATCAGCGATTTCCGTTACATTTGCTGCTGAGGTGCCAGCAACATCTTCATATGACCTCTTCAATCTCCTTTTCAATATAGTCTCGCTGCTCTGTTGCGCTGCTGTGGCTAAATTTAACCTGCAGCCGTCGCTCGAGTTTTGTGTCTTGTTTCGCGTGGCAAGCATAGCAGTCATCAACGCCGCATGGATCTCATCGTCATCATCATCCCTTCTTTTACAACTTAGCAATTGGGACATCATCACATGTTTGCGATAATTTTTATGTTCACGCTGACAACGATTACTTCTCAGATTCGCACCCATGCTATCGCCCCTGATGGCAACTCGTGTTTCACTTTGACAGTAGTTTTTGTTTGTTTCGTGTCTGTGTCGCCATCGTTGTTGTTGTTGTTTTTGTCTTTGTCGTTTGCTGTCACTTGGAATGCATCCATCGTCTTCATCCTGATCGTTCTCCACAGCAACTGCATCTATGCATCTTAGTTTAGTTGTTGTTGCTGTTGTTGGGTTTATTGTTGTTGTTGTGCATTCTACATGAGGAACATTTTGATACGAATTCACACAAGGCGTTGTATAGTGCGTTATTGCCGCCTGCATTGGAATAGTTGTTGGTGCTTTCCTTGTGCTACCGCTGCTGCTGCTGCTTCTACTTTCTCCTCTTCGTCTTATTCCGCCTTCATGCACTGCAATAAAGAAATGAAAAAATAAGGCTAATGAGATATCTTATGAAGTAATGGGCTTTTTTAAAATCTCATATTTTTATACAATGTGTGTAGGTGTAATTAAATTGGATGTTGCAGAAGT